>NC_134709.1:34005499-34127999 GCF_043290135.1 Rhipicephalus microplus | reverse complement strand
ACAGTGGTATTCGAGCTTCTGTACTGATGTCTGCCAAGATGGCGGGCACCATCGCTCGCGACCGCACCCTTTTCAGCGACCTACTGCGAACGCATCCTTCGTCGTCAAAGTTGAATAGTACTGTGCACCGGGGAACATAATATCTTTTGATCAGTCATTTCAGGCTATTTGCGCTGAAGTTAATTTGGAATAGTTTGTGGCTGACACAATCGTTCCTACACAGTGTATTTTCTAGGCCAACGGCGTGTGTACAGCCAAGGCCAGTCGGTCATACAAGCCGATGAAAGGCAGCTGGACAAAGTTCAACACACACATGTATATACATTTTCTACTGGATATACTCTTCGTTTGTACAGTGCATTCTAGGCGGCGGAGGGCGACCGTAGCGTTATGACAGGCTGTGCTTTTCTCCGCGTCTGTATGCAGCTGGCTAGAAGACAAACACGATCAAAATTACTCTATGTAACATTCAGGGGCGCTGCTGGTCTGCGCTTCTACGGAATGCCTGGGCTTCCGTGGTTTGGGTTTAGCCTAATGCGTTGTGAGCGAAGAGCACTAAATAAGCCTGTCATTGTTATGATCAAAATTTAATCGTTTGTTTGTTCGAAGTTCATTACAGCGTTATATCGCATGTCTAGCTCGAAAGGCAGCCGCCTCTGAGGAATGCTCAGGCATTCTGACCGAGAAGGGAGGGGTAGGGAATTGACCCCCTCTCCCCAAAGGATGGTTATGAGCTCCCCCCCCCCCCCCTCACTTTCCCCGCATTTCCTCTGGCAATTATCTCAGGTGAATTTCACTGGGATTCGTAGTGGTTGACTTGCGTTTGGTGCTGCAATTCTACAAATGCTTGGGCGCTCCATCGACTCAGCTTCGAAGGGCAACGACACCTAGAACGCCAGCAAAGGCAAAGCCCCACGTCGGGGTGTCACCCTTGACTGCAATGTACTTTTCAAGCAAAGTGCTTACACCTATGCGTACACACCTGATTAGTGCGTTGACAAGTACATTCAGGTGCTGCTGTCTGTTGTAGCCTCAGCAATGTGAATGTGGGATTCACTATAGTGTCCCAAACTGCAGTTTACCGCAATGTTCTTCAAACAGGACACTCATCAAACCTCCGTGCAAGCATCTATGCGGTTTAAGTCGCTGTAGACAACACGATTCTCGATGTCACGTTCGCCCCAGTTATACAGATCTCCTCTGTACCCACATCAAGTACGCGCTGTTGATTCGGCTGAGTTGTACACCAACAGACCGTGTTCGGTGGGTCATCTCCGCCGTATAGGTGCGAATCGTCCCCGATGCCGTGCAAGGGGCGGCGCTATCGGAGATTTCGAAACGCGCTTGCCATGCAGGGGCGCCCTGTGGCACCAGGGGGAAACAAAGGATCGATCTCTGGTGTCTCACCCAATCTTTTCTAGCGCCGACTGTTATGTGACCCCGTGACAGCACCTCGAGAACGCAGCGCCCCCTGGCGTATGGGACCGTTTGCAGGTCGAGCCATCTATCATCCACTTCCCAGTACTTATTGGATCTTCGACGGCTGTGCACAACCCATCCTCTGCCGCGGGCCGACTTGTCCGGCAGTACACGTTCGTCTTTTTCTTTCTTTTTGGTTTCGTTTTCTTTCGGCGGGAATGCGTGCGTACCTGTTCGTTGCTTGGTGAAAGTTGCGTGACGTAACAGGAAGCGACCGGAGATGACACGTGAACGAGCTTTTGATGTGGAGGTCGTTTGTGTTGTTGGTGTTGATTTTGATGCCGTTGTTTGACCTGGTTTTTTTTTGTCTGTTTTGTTTCGCGTTCATTCCGCGCTGTGCGCGCCTTTGTAGATTCATGTTAGCAATGAAGGAAGCTATAACGACCGTGCAACGAATGCGATGTGTAGCAACACGACAAACACGTCATCGCCGAAAGGTAGGGAGGCAGCATGTATTTATTAAGAATCAAAGGAGTGATTGACATTACGGTTGCTGGAGTGTGCGAGTGAGTGTGTGAGTGAGTGATTTGCGTACTTAAGAGAAAGAGAAAGAAAAATAGGAGCGTTTTTGGGCAAGTCGTATGTGATTTTGTTGGTAACAACTTTATCAATAAAAAAAAAACCATGAGACCACAGAAAAGATACAGCGATGGTGTGTTAGTCCAGTATATAATTAACAGCCTACAACAAAAAAGATCTCGAGAGACGGTATAGCCAACAGAATGTGTGTGCAAATATTATTTATTTATTTATTTATTTATTTATTTATTTATTTATTTATTTAAGAAGTACCGCTGTTACCACAGACAAAAAAGGCGAGGAGCGGAACAATAAACAAATATGTACCCTTAAAACGTTGCAGTAACAATCAAATACACATCAGCAAATCATGCAGCCAAGCAGTCCGTTTTACTAATATATGATTTTGCATACTAATTTTGCGAACATGTTGACAAAAACCCCATAAAGGAAGCACAGGTGTTGTCGTTATTTAGGGGCCGCTGAATGACTCCTAAACGTAAAAAAAAAAAAAAATGTGCGCATTTGTAAAGGCCCTGTACTGCAATAGAGGTGGGCGCATAAAGAGGTACGACCGCGTAATGTCTTCCTTAAACCCATTTTTTTTCTTCTCATTTTCGCGCAGTGATGACAAACGTGAAAATATTTTTTATTGGGTATCATTCATTCATGAGTGCTGTAGCAAGGTATTCAGCGTCAGTGAGCATATAGCTTCATCTTTTCCCCGCGCTTTCGAAGCGAACGTTATTGCTACGGTTATTTACGACTGGGGCTTTACAAAAGAGCAGCTATTTTGGGCTGGTTCGTAATGCATTTTTGAAAGAGAGAGAAATAAACGTATATTTAGAAACAGTGTTCCGAGTGAGGCCCGAAAGAAGTATAATGTTTTTAGTGCGCAGGGAACGTTCTTTTTTAAACTTTTCCCTGCGGACTAAAAAAGTATCTTTCTTTCAAGAACTTGCGAAAGAGAGTGCGAGAAAAAAATCAAATAACAAATGGGACTCAACACACTCTTGGCGACTTCGATAAGCGTGTCGTTTACGCGATCTCTCAATGCGGTGGTCTTCGAGTATGTGCTCGAGTAGAACACCTAAAGGAACACTTTGTGTATCAGTGATTGGCACGCCCGCGATTGCAGGATAGTGTCATTTAATCTACCCTTGATGAACTTATTACGTGATCAGACGACTGGTGGCTACAATGACCGGAAGTTACCACAATGGTCGAGCATGACGTTAGAAATTTCGACATAATGTACGGCATCACAAAGGAATAAAGAGGGGGAAAAAAGGTGTACGTATACCCCAGCATGTGTCTCGGGTCTAGCTATCTTTTCCCGCTTTTGTTACTACTAAACTAGTGCGCAGTGTTTTAGAATAACCAGGAAATTTTTCTTAAAGTGGGTCGCAAACTTCCCGCATTGCCGGCCTACGTTGGACTATATATTTTTAAATACGTGACTTCACGATGGACGTACGGCCGCTCTATAGAGGGTCACATCATGAATATACGATGTCGCTGCCGCCTATATTTTGCTGCATTATTTTATTTTTTAGTCCTTGTGTGAAAGAGACATACGATAGTACTGAGCAACGAGCGCGTGCTGTACGAATGTTGCTTCTTGGGAATGTCCGCAAAGCTGGATACAGCTGTTGCAGGGGAATGATATCTTGTGCTGAAGACGCATATATTTGTTACGCGATGAGATTTAGACATTTTTTATTTTATTCTCTAATGTCGAGGGTTTAACGTGCGGATTTCACGATATGGTTATGAGGATGGTCTTAGCGGGGGGCTTCGGAAATTTCGACTTCCCGCGGTTCTTCAGCAAGCATTGCCTTCGCACAATGCACGGTCCACTCTAGCATGTCGCATTTATCTAAATGCGACCGTCGCGGCCGAGATCCAGCCCGCAAACTTTCGGTTTAGCAGCCAGTACCGCTACACCACACCGGCGGACAATTTTCGTCTATTTTGTATGTCTGTGTGTGTCTTACATCATATAGGTTAGTGCAGGTTTTTTTTCCTTCATTTTTTTTCAGTTTTCCTTGCCCGCACTTGTCATAACATTCCAGTGATGCTTCTCTCTCTTGCCCTCTTTCACGCAATCTTTACAGTTGAGCGCAAGGGTCCCGTACGCAAGGTCATCTATGCGCGTGCCTTTAGTCCCATAGAAAGTCATCACTCCGAACAACTTTCTCGCCTGGTCAATGCAACCATAACCGACGCTTCCATCACTGCTAGCGACGTGTCCCGCCCCTGTTCCTGCGTCGGTAATGCGTTTCATAACCCCGCGGGGTAGTAACCGACGTGACCAGCTTTTCAGGGTTAACTATACCATCTTCTGACCCGAGCACGACCGCCGGGGTCTGTTGTGCGTGCCGTCTTGCCCCTTCTGCTCTGCGACTGCGCACTTCGCCCTCTTTCGGCGTTTCGCGAAGGTCGCACCACCGCGTTAGGCTCCCTCTGCTCGTGGTTGATTTGCGATGTCCGTCGCGGGTTCGAATCCCGGCTGCGGGGGCTGCATTTCCGATGGAGGCGGAAATGCTGTAGGCCCGTGTGCCCAGATTTGGGTGCACGTTAAAGAACCCCAGGTAGTCGGAATTTCTGGAGCCCTCAACTACGGTGTCTCTCGTAATCATATGGTGGTTTTGGGACGTTAAACTCAATATATCAATCAATCAATCAATCAATCAACCAATCAATCAATGATTCGCGATGACTGTGGTCGTTGTGTGCGACGTGCGTGTGTGCGGACCTGCGTGTTCTCCTCGTCTCCGTATGGTACACACGCGTGAGCGTGGATGTCCAGTGCCAGTCCTTTCGGATGTGTACGTGACATACACCCCTTTACTCGCCGTGCCGCCTACGGCCAATATCGAACGAGCTGTGGGCGCATATGCGCCCCAACAAAATATAGATGACCGTGCGTGTGGTAAACATTCGAGACGCCCGGAATGTCTGTTTCAAAGACAGCCGCGTGCGTATACGACGCGATGCCGTGCGACTATAGCTGACCTTTGCGCAGCCGCAGACTGCTGGGGTTTTTGTTATTGCGTTCACGTCATCTGGTACACAGTGATTTAAACAAAAAGTCGTGTTATTTGCGCACTCTGCGCGTTTTTTTTTTCTTTTCGATGTACTGGGTAGACAGTTATCCCATGCCGTGCTGTCCTGTTGTCGTTCTTCAACCCCCCATTTCCCCCGTGTCTCTTATCAGGTAACAAACACAACCTTGTTGGGCTTCTCGGCATCCTCTTCTGTCGTTCTCTGCGTGTATCGCGCTGATGATAGTTTTTACTGCAACCTCCTGACATGTCACGAGCGGACGCTGGACTGGGGGGTGGGGGTGGGGGGTAGTGATTTTAAAATAGGAAAGAAAAAGAGAAAAGTGAGCGCCACAACTGTCTGCACGTAAGTGCGACACCTCAGCTCACGAGGGAATGCGATAAGGAGGGATTAAAAAGGGATAGAGTGAGAAGTGAAGATAGAGAAAAGAAAAGAAAGATTAGGAGACTGTCGAAGAAGTGCGAGGACGGGGCACCGATCGGCGAGAGCAGGAGATCTAGGACAGATCTACGCTGAAGTCGGGAGATCGCGGTGGCACAACCGTTCGGTACGGAATTCAGCAAACGAGTAAAAAAAAAAAAGACAAAAAACACCCAGGACTTCGCCAAAATCACTTCGAGGTGGGCGTCCCAAAGTGCCGCAATGTTTTTCGTACACTGTACGTAATCCTAACACGGTAACGTTAAATAACGTGCGTACGGTAAGCTGTATATGGGCAACATACGTATTTGCGCATGCGCACTTCGATCCCGCTATCACGCTAAGCCGCGGTAAACTATATAAGTCGTCCATTTTCGTAAATGCTTTGCGGATCATCGCGTAGCTTATAACGAATCACCGCCCAAGCACTCCGAACAGATGGTTGACCAATGAAATTGAAACATGCAAGCGGTAGATGATCGCAGGTGCAGCCAAAGAGTTACTCGAGAAACTCGAGCCGCTCTATAGTTTCAAGTTCTAACTGCTGCGCGCGAACTGGGCGGGTGCCCCGCCGCGGTGATCTAATGGCTAAGGTACTCGGCCGCTGACCCGCAGGTCGCGGGCTCGAATCCTGGCGGCGGCGGCTGCATTTCCAATGGAGGCGGAAACGTTGTAGGCCCGTGTGCTCCGATTTGGGTGCACGTTAAAGAACCCCAGGTGGTTGAAATTTCCGGAGCCCTCCACTACGGCGTCTCTCATAATCATATGGTGGTTTTGGGACGTTAAACCCCGCATATCGATCAATCATCAATCAGTCGAACTGGACGGGCATGGTAGTGACGGGATGAATGACGTCACTGACGGCGCAGCCAGTGAAGACCATTCTCGAAACACGAGACGAACAGTTTTTCGTTTCGCCTACCCGTATACAGCTTTTGCTGTAACACTCACAAGGTCTCTTATGCAATTGTCCTATGACGGCTTGAAGGCGAAAGCCACCTTTTATTCTAAGTCGATGTAGTGGTCGTCTCCCGCCCCGTCACCGAAAACTTCGTGCACGTTACCCAGTTTTTGCACTCCCTCCGTGATCTGTAACCAAGTGATCACGTCGTACGATGACGTCATTAGGTCGCGTCACGATATGCGAAGGCAGCGATGCCACTACAACGGCGAAACACGTCACAAATTCTGGCTTTCTGTGGCGTCATGTTGACGTCATATGGCGACTTAAGCGCGTCATTTTTTTTACTTTGTCCGTGTTGAAGACTCGGGCGATTAATTTTCGTGTTTGATTCGGCACCTGCGGCTCTCGCCTTAATTTAATCTCTATGTCGCGAAACTTGCGATGTTGGTCAAATGAACGCAACGCGAAAGAAAGAAAACAAAAACAAATAACTAGTACATCGGCCAATAGCTGTCTGATTCAGCGACGAGAACGACCCATGTATACGTATGCGGACCACGTTATCCTCCTCGGTCATGCGTTATACGTACAGGCGCCTGTAGGAGCACCTCGCGGGACACATCAATAACGCACATAAAAAAAAGGCGGGGGGAGAGGGGAAGCGGCTGACCACGTATACAAGGCAGCTCGCTGTCCGAGCCAGTCACCGCATTACTGTTCCTGTCACGCGCGACACGCACACACACACCGCAACTCGGAACTCTGCAACTGGAGGGCGCTGCATGCAACGACCGCTCGGGTGTTCCAGAATCGAACGTCACGGCTGTTGTTGTTTTTCTTTTTTTTTGTTCTCCTGTTGTTTTTTCACCGTCTTACCGTTTCTCCACTCATCCACGTTGCTCGAACCACGAATACGCCTCTGTATACGCGTGCTGCAACCGTGTGCGGAGCTGGCGGTGTTGAAGGATTTGCGAGTCCGCGCTGACGGCTTGGCCCGCGCGTGAATACCGCGAAGAAAAGGTTCCGCCAGGGTTCGCGCCCCGGGCTGTAAATGAGATAAATAGGTGCTCGCCGTATTTTCTAGTGACGCTATAGCATATGCGGTACATGCATGCAGCACCGTCTATAGTGTAGTCGTTCGCATACCGTATATGCAACGTGTTCGTTAACGCCTTCGAACACGTTAACGCCTTCGCCGGCCGGATGCGCGTAGCCTGTTTGGGGGCCCGTTTGCAAACCAAATTATGTCTCGACACCGTTCGTGCGTATACGTCATGTTACGTGGGCGTCGGGAACGAATCCGCTTGCCGCTCTCGTTGTCGCTCGCTTGCTTTCTTTAGTCCGCCTATGGTGGTGTGTAGCGGATATGTGGTACTCGGCTGCTGACCCCAAAGTCGCCGGTTCGATCCCCGTCGCGCCGGTCCCATTTCGATGGAGGCGAAAATGGTAGCAACCCGTGTACCGGGCGATCTCGATGCGTGCACGTTTATAAGGAACGCCAGCCCTTAAATTGGCGATAAATTGGCCTTTGCGGCATTAAAAACCCACTCGTCGTCGTCGTCGTCATCAGGAACACCAGGTGGTCGAAATTTCCGGAAACCTTTCACGACGGCGTCTTTCGTATAATCGTATCCTAGTTTTTGGAACGTAAAACCCGGTATATTGTGGGCTATTTTCGCTTACCTCTTTCTCACCTTTGCATGATCATAAAATCACCATCATCGTTGTTTTTTTTTTTTTGTCCTCATTGACAGGGTGTGTCGTCATCATCGGCATCGTGAGGGTGCGTATGCTATGCCCGTTCGTTTTCGCAAGGTCTTGCGGCGAATAAACACCGTCGCAACCAAGATGTTATTATTATTATTATTATTATTATTATTATTATTATTATTATTATTATTATTATTATTAGTAGTAGTAGTAGTAGTAGTAGTAGTAGTAGTAGTAGTAGTAGTAGTAGTAGTAGTAGTAGTATTGCTCGACCTCAGTCTCATGATTGAGTGACGTGCTCTCTCAAGGACTCTTCCTGTATACCTATATCTGAGTCCACCTCCGTTTTCGTGAATGCATCCTCCTTTTCCACTTCTCAAATGCGACGGCCTTCTTTTTCTCTTCTGCGGACCGTTCGTGTACACTTTTTTTTTCCTCAAAGAGCGCTCGCTTTCGCCTTCGGGTAAATGCGCGATGCTTTCAAAGGAGAGCCTTCAGCGAGGAAGCAAGCAAACAAAGAACGGGAATATGAGGAAGAAAAGATCAAGTGGCGTGTCATATCGTAAAGATGTCGTCCTCCAAAAAGAACTCTACGTGCGCCCCCCCCCCCCCCCCCCCGCGCTTTTTTTAGGTATGGGACGACTCAGTGTCGCGAAGAAGGCAGAGGGGGAGTGAAGACGTCCAAGAAAAAAAGAGCTCATCCTATATAGACGGGAATGCCTGAAACAGCGCCCAAGAAAAGTTTTCCGAGACGGACAACGCGGTGTGGGCATTCGTGGCTGTCGTCCCGCGGGACCCATTGAGACTTTCAACCCGTACCTTTTTTTTTTTCTTTTTCTTTTTTATGAGAAAGCAAATCTCAAGACGACCTTTGTCGTATAGTCCGAGTTGGGTGCGACGGGCTGTTGCTACGTGCTTTGGGGACAGCAAAATGTGTGAAGGAAACGAATTTGTCTGCTAAATTACTCTGGGGGAAGGAGGAACGGGCAACAGAATGATTAAGAAACGAGCAAGACTGAAAGACGAGTAATGCGATGGAACATGCAATTGCCTTCGTCGCTCAATCACGGGCGGCAACAGAGCTTGGATACCTTCAAAAAAAGAGAAGCAGGTTTCATATGACCCGTGGTCCTGAATACTGTCAAGGCCATCTTCTTATAGTATTGTTTTTAAGGCGATAAGGCGAAAGCCTTACGTTTCTGTCTGTCGTGGCGACACGAAAAATATTAAAGGCGTTTGTAAAGAATGGCGCCGTTCCTTACGCACGTATACATCGGCCGCTTTATACTTCAACCAACGTTAAAAAAGACGGCGAGAAGGACAAAAGAAAAAAACAAAAGCTCCACATCGCGTTTTTTTGCGGCCTTATTAGCTTGCGCTAGAGCGTAGACTCGGTGGTTGTTAATTACTTTCCGCCCCGGCGAGAAGAGATCGCCCGTTTTTAATCTCTCTTATGTTTCCATTTTCTGTCAACAGCTTCAGCAATTTCACGGTCAGCTTCGTATTTTCTCTTTTTTGTTTTTTTTTTTGTTTTTATTTTTGGTGGCCACCTGCTCGACTCCCGTCGCTGCAAGTAGGGGTGAAAAAAAGCCGACTGATATATCGCTCTTAAAACTTGATATGTCACGGCGTATATACTGGTAAAGCCTGGAAGCCGTTTTAAAACATCTTAAAACTTCCGTCGTGCTCTTGCTAAAACCTGCAGGGGAAAGGATTTTTCGAGATGCGGCATTCTTTCAGAGCCACGCCGCAGCTGCTACTGAAATAATTTGAGACTTAGAATACGGTCGTAAAAAACAAAACAAAAAAAGAAAAACAAGTGGTTATAAACTTTCACAGTTTATTCATTAAGACCAGAGATTCTAACGAGAGCTGCAGAATCTCCGAAAGTAGGCGCGATAACTTGAAGTATTATATGGACCACAGTTTTCGAAACTCGCCATGAGATTTGAGATTTGGTTTATTTCACCATAAACGATACATACTAATATATACATGGTCAGTATAGCAGGGTAAAAGCTGCAATATGTGCAGCTTCACAAGCCCCGCCACCCCGACACAATGGCAGCGACGTGCGGTACAGAGAGAGGTTTACTTAAGGCAAACATTTCAACTCGCACTGCAAAGATCACTACAAACACTCAAGAAACGTTTTTATGGGAAAGCTAAACATTTATCGAAATTATACTTAAAATATAATTTTTAGGCACTGCACGTGGAGTATCGCTTGTTAACTTGAGCTTATTTATATAGTGCAGTGGGTAGGCAAAATATTAGTAGCTGTTACCCATAGTTTGTACGAGACTGTGGAGCGTACCGGTGGAGCGCTTGGTTATCTTTATGATTGGTGGGTGGATAATTAGCTTCATCGCAATTACGACATCCATGATTCTGCATATTTATCTTTATTTAAGAAGGGGAAAAGGCAAGTTGCAAGGACAGATGTGCTGGGGCTGACGTTTTGACAAGCGGACTTGAATTTTTCAGGGCATTTACTGATAGACGTGTGTTCGGAATCAGTTGTATATCCTTAGAAAAGATAAGCCCACTACTTGTCGAAAGGTCAGCTCCGGCATCTACCTCTGTTAACGAATTTCTGATATTCGGTTCTTTATAGTGTGTGTGACAAATAAACCTCGCTACAACGGACGTTAATATAATGAAACGCTCCTTATCATGAAGTGTTTCACTTTTCAATACTTCGCGCGCATCAAACCCTATATCATGTAAGGATGTAATGTGCTGGTTTTTCCGATTTTGTCGTATTGATGTCAAGATGTATAGTATACGCAGGTAAGGCCACCTGGAGAAAGAGATCTAGAGCCCTTTTTAAGCTTGATTCGTTGTGTGGATTCCTATTTCCAATAGTCGCTTAATGTGTCGCTTATCACATGCTAACTGTACGTGGTAAGGGACGGTTGTTGCGCTTTCGATTGAAAGATGGTTTCGTTTGTACGCACTCAGGGTTTTGATTGGTTGCACCATGAAACATTGATCGCCTTCGTGGCCTCTTTTGGTTTGCGAGTAAACTATAAGCTTACGCGTTCTCGTCTCTCCGCGGCCATTCCTCGTTCATTACTTTTCGTTAAATCTACCTTGCTCGGTCGGCTCTCTTTATTCGCTGAATGCTTTGCCGCTTTTCAGAGTGCGTGCCCCAGCACGCTTCTACTTCCTCGGGGCATTCATTCGTTCTCGTTAGTGCCACCCACGCCACACTTTCCCCCCCATTTCTGTCGTTCGCTGAAATCGTTTTCTTATTCGTACATAGAGAGATGGATGGATGAACCGTCCCCTCTTTTTTTTCTCTTCCTCACCCGGTATGCCTGAAGCTTTCACGAGCGCTTTCCTTGTGTTCTTTCTTCTTTCTCATTTCGGCCTTATCTCTTTCACTTATTTCGACCTCGGGGCTCCGGAACCCGGGTTTTACGGCTCTCTCTTTCACTTTCTCTTTCATTCTCTCTCTTTCTCGTCCATCGTGGTTATCCCACTTTCCCGCGGTGAAACACCTGCTCTCTTCAGCCGCCTATTTGCGAAACGCTGCGAACGGGCTTTTGGAGCGAAGTGCAAGACAGCACCGATGCGGGAAAGGGGAGGGAGATGGAGGCGTTGAGCGTCCTCAAACGGAAAGGAGAAATGAGTGAGGGTTATCTTCACCCTCCGCGTCACAGGAGAGGAGGAGTCTTTTGAGCTTCTACGAAGCGAGGCGCCAACGCTCGAAGGACTGTCGTCGGCCGTCCTCCCCTTCCACCCGGAGAGTAATGAGAGAGAGAAGGCGTAGGGCAGCTCGCGAGCCGGCGCTAGGACCCGGAGAGTTCTTTCCGTTTTTGTCGGTGTTCGAACGCTGGTCGCTCTCTCGCCGGCCGCTCGGGGAGACCAAGGGAGGAGGAACGGACACCTGCTTTTCGAGACACGATGGATTTGTGCGATGGCGCGGTGGTTCGCGAAGTGCCCGCGTCGTCGGTCTGACATTCTGATATTGGTCGTCGGGACTTCGTCGTCGGAGCTGTCAAAGCTGCTGTGCGCGCGTCGCATGCCATCGTCCTCGCAGCGTCGTCTTCGGCGCGTACGCTCGAACGCGTGAGTGTGGCTTGGATTGGATTGGATAAACTTTTATTTGGTCCTCCAAAACACAGATCACTGTGTTGCGGGCAGCTCCCACGTGAGTGTGGCTTAGTCCATTCTTAACTGGAACATAAAAAGAAAGCGAATTCTTTTGTTTTTCTTTTGTTTTTCTTTCTTTGATGTTCACTGGCTGAGACTTAGATTGTGGGATTAGCTCTTTTTCTTTCTATGATATTCACCGGCTGTGACTTAGATTGTGGGATTAACTGGGTAATAATCTCGACCGCGTTTGATTTTTGTAATGCCCCAAACGAGACGCATGAATGCGCTTTGCGATCTGGTCGCCTCTATGTGCTTCTGTCTAAGCTGGTATCGAGGCCGCAACCTTGCGATTAATAAGAATAACGTCATAGCTGGTGAGCTGCTGCTGGAATTGCGGTACACTTGTCAGTGATGAACTGCTTCTTTGTATAGTTGAGTACAATTCATGACAGTTTTGTAATATCAGGTGCGAATTGAATACTTACTTTCGAAGGTCACACCGTTCCTGTGTGAAAATATTACCTCCGCCGCTTTTTCTTTCTTTTTTTTTTGCTGATACTTTCAAAGATCGTGTTTTATCAAATGACACGCACTCGAACATGCTGAAAAAGTTAAGGACGTGTTCCTAAACTTTTTAACGTGTTTGAGTGCTTACGACCGCTCGGAAGTTGGGGATTGTATAGGAACGTGTGTATGAAAACGTTGCTCAAACAGGTACACGCGCTTATTTATAGGCAACCGCAGCTGCCATCGTAGTCCTAATTGGCAGCATTTCTGGGCATTTGCGATGAGCTTTCGGGAAAACTGTGTGCTCAGAAAGTTTACATTTGTACTCAATGCCGCGATGAGCGCACCGATGTGGATTTTTTTTTTTTTTTGTCGTCGTAGTAGCGCATGCCAGTTGCTGACTATTAAGGAATAAGGATGTGACGCGCACACGAAACCGAGCAGATTATTTGTACACTTATGCTTTCCTGTGCATCTACGTTGCGCTATTTTCCGGTCGCGGCGTTTTCCGCCTGCTCTGCATCATTAGTCCGAGTGCACTCGAACCTGCGTAGGGATTGTTTACGTATAGAACCGTTGTCATACGATTCACGCCCGCTGCCACCAAAGGTTTCGTGCCTTCTCCGCTGCCACCAAAGGTTTCGTGCCTTCTCACGAGTTTAGACGTACGCCGTCTAAACTCGTGAGCCCATCAGTCCGTTCAATCACCAGCCGTCCAAAGCAACACATCAATCGCTTACCCTTAGCCTCTTCTTCTTCTTCTTCTTCTTCTTCTTCTTCTTCTTCTTCTTCTTCTTCTTCTTCTTCTTCTTCTTCTTCGTCTTCTTCGTCTTCTTCGTCTTCTTCTTCTTCTTCTTCGTCTTCTTCGTCTTCTTCTTCTTCTTCTTCGTCTTCTTCGTCTTCTTCGTCTTCTTCGTCTTCTTCGTCTTCTTCTTCTTCGTCTTCTTCGTCTTCTTCGTCTTCGTCTTCTTCGTCTTCGTCTTCTTCGTCTTCGTCTTCTTCTTCTTCGTCTTCGTCTTCTTCTTCTTCGTCTTCGTCTTCGTCTTCGTCTTCTTCTTCTTCGTCTTCGTCTTCGTCTTCTTCTTCTTCGTCTTCGTCTTCTTCGTCTTCGTCTTCTTCTTCTTCGTCTTATTCTTCTTCGTCTTATTCTTCTTCGTCTTCTTCGTCTTATTCTTATTCTTCGTCTTATTCTTATTCTTATTCTTCGTCTTATTCTTATTCTTATTCTTATTCTTCTTATTATTCGTCGTCGTCGTAGTAGTAGTAGGAGTAGTATTTTGACGTGTTATTGCCCGTATGCGCAATCTGTAGGGTTGCAGCGAGCCATTGGCTATGCCAGCGAAAGCATCTTCACGCGGAATATAATTCATTACTGAACGCAGCGTGTTCCGCTCTGTTTTGTGAGCAGAGCGCGCCTTTCGATCTATGCCTAATTACAGGAATCCGTATCCAGGTAGCATCTGCAATCGACCGATCAAGGTCTTAAAAAAGTGATGGGTGCTCATTCCGACCTTGGCCGATAATTCAGCCGCTCATTGTTGCCAAGGGGCCGGGGACATGTGTACTGAATACTTCTGAACTTCCCTTTTGTTATTGACGGATCGAATCGAGACTTCACACAAATGCTTGAACGCGATTCGGTGCGCATTGATTCGTTGTGAGCAGGCCGAGTCTTCTGAGTGCCTTCTGAGCTTTCTCTCCAAAGCTTCTTTGCCTTGTCTTCGCTACTATTTCTTCACGTCGACTCAAACGGGTGACACCTTGGATCGCGATCGAGCAAGTTTTGGGGCGTTTCTTCTCGGTTGAAATTGGCTCACATCTTGAATAACTTAAAAAAATTGGTCTCGTTTGTGACTCTGTAATTGGTAGAGTTTGACGCGGGTGAAACCTGGGCGCGTCTTACTTGTCTAATTCAAACGTCACGGTGTCTTGGCAGCGCTGATTTACCTAACAGTTTCTTAATACCGCACCGTCGTGGTTGGGACGTCGCTTTTTATATGTTCCAGTTTCATATGTGTTCCAGTAACGAAGATTCCTTTTTTTTTGTGCTTCTAGTATGAACATTTATCCCTAAATATGATTTCTTTACACTCTTGTAATAGTCCTCCAAAAAGGCTGACGCTATCAATAAATGAAATGAACACAAGAACTGGTTAAACAATCGTTGGGGTTTCAGTCACGACATCGTTGCGCAGGGCTCCGGAAATTTCGACCGCCCGGATTTCGACCGCCCATGCCTAACTCTAGTCACACAAGCCTCTATAGCTTATTTCTATCGAGATGCGACCACAGCGTCCGGGATTCGATCCCGCGACCTGAGGGTCAACAGTCGGGCACCGTACACACCAGACTGCGGTTGCAAGGCCCACGTGGACTACTTATATCACCTGGTCACATTATACTGAACACAATGAAATACTCGCGCGGCCAAAGGATTTCAAAGAGCTACGTTCCGACCACGACGGTATGGTAATACTGTACGGTTAACAGGCTCTACTGAAACACTCTCTTGTATTTGATGAGGCATGCTTCACAACTTGCAAGTATACCAATGAAATTAGTTGGGGTTTACCGTCCCAAACCAAACACATGAATGTGAGACGCCGTAGTGGAGGGCCCCTTAAATTTCGACCACCTGGAGTTCTTTAACGTGCGCTGAAATTTAAGCGCATGTGAGCCTCAAGCATTTTTCGTCTCCGCCAAAAATGCAGCCGCTATTCGATAAACAATTACATCGGGTCAGTTGGTATGAATCCACCTAGGTAGGAAGCGCAGCAACTTACACGCGGAATAAGCGCTTGTGTTGTTGTGTGTTCCGTGTATATGTTGCTGCGCTTCTTACCAAGACGGTATTCGATCCCGTGACCTGCGGGCCAGCAGCCGAGTTCCTTAGCCACTATAGACCACAGCGGCGGGTACTACTTGCAAGTGAATCAATCTGCAGCTGTTTTCTGCTTCTGAGAACTTGCCCGCTAAACGTGTTCACTCAAAGAAGGTTTCTAATGGCACCAAGGTAAACCCGCATAGTTAGAAAGAAAGAAAGAAAGAAAGAGAAAGAAAGAAAGAGAAAGAAAGAAACAAAGAAAGAAAGAAAGAAAAAAAGAAAGAAAGAAAGAAAGAAAAAGGTCTGTCATATAACCTGGCTCGTAATCTTTATTGCCGCAGCGGTTCTGTCTGGCGATGCGTGCCCACCGTTTCGTGTACGGTCGTTTTCTTTTACAACTCTGGCCGCCCGCCGCTACAGCTTCCAGCCGGACGGATGGACGAACGAGCTGGAGACCCTCGTTGACCGTTGCTTGCTTTCGGGCGAAAACGTGATCCCGGAACTAGAAGAATCTCGCGCCCGGAGGAGCTCGTTGAGCGCGTCAGATGCTGCTGCTGCTCGTCCCAGCTCCTTCACGACCGCCCTAGTTATTACTATCGTTCTAGTTACACCTCGACGCTCGGGTGTTGACGACGAGGCAAAGACGTTCGTCGAAAGCGAAAGGAAAACGGAAAGAGACGACGTTGTGTACCCGAAGTTATCGTCCAGACACCCCCGTGTGAGTTTGTCGTCACATTTTTTTTTTTTTTCCCTGACGCGCAGTGTATCTGTATGGCGTGTGTGATCGTGAGCCTGATTTCCCCGTGCTCCACTTTCCGAACGCTGCGTCTCGGTATTTCACGTTCCTTTCGTGAGTGTTCGCGGACGCTAACGTTAAACGGTAACTCAGCTCGGGCAGATATTTTCATTCAGAAATCCATCGTTATGAATTTCTACATCACAGCTTAATTACGAGTGGAGAAAAAAAAAAGAAGTTCCAAGTTCCATTTTTAAATTTCGCGCCGAAATTCAGGCGTGTGAACGTCACCGTGACGTAATGAACTTCGAAGTCGTTTTGCGTAGTTTGGCCCCACTACTTCGACGATAATGTTTTTAAACGTGGTAAGTTAAGGCTCTGTGTCTCTAAGAACATACTGCAAACGATTTGAAGCGATTTATGATTACGTAGGTACTAGCAAACGGTGTACTAGCATACCTCTGACGTCACGGTGCTCTTTTAGGGGGCAACTTCAAAGCCGCGCCGCCTGTTACTTTCGCGCCTCTTCTATATTCTCAGGCGTCTTTTCGAGGTAAAAGTGGCATGCAAAAGAGAAGACCGCGAGGTCTTCGTGGCTTCGGTTCCTCGTCACTGGGACTCCCTTTGCATAATGAAGGAATACATTCGACTTATATTCACATTCAGCCTCACATTTACGATCATAGTGTTGGAAGAGCGGAAAGGACAAGGAACAATAAAAAAAATAAGCACAATTGGTGTAAATTAGCACGGAGCCCTCCGTTTTTGATTGCGTGTCGTCATCCGCGACCGTGTGTGGGTTTAAGAGTGTGTTTTTGCACGTATATTTATTAATTTCTGTTTAGTTGTAGTTTAATGTCCATGTGGGTTCACAGTGGGTCTGTTTTTTTTTTTTTTCATACGCTTGCTGAAATCCGGCAGGGAACAGACTTGCCAGTCAATGGCACCCGTCACCTCCAAATTGCGGCCTGTCACCGCATTTGTCGGAAATGCGTCCATCAATCGCAGCCCCATGCCCCCTTTGCCTTTCGTCCGGTCTCCGGTATAGAGTCATTAAAAAGTAAGAACTAGGGTGGAGAGAGGGTACAAGGGGGAAACACTGGCAGGAAGAAACCCAGTTTCCGAGGGGCGAACCGAAAGCAGGCGCAGGTAACCTGGTTTTTGTCCGGAGAATGATGCAGAAGTTCTGCTGCTCTGGATGGACGGGCTCTGCTATTCGTCGAACTCGTCAACTGTGGAATTTTTTTCCCGTTTGTATTGTTTATTGAATCTCGTCTCTTGTTATATATATATATATATATATATATATATATATATATATATATATATATATATATATATATATATATATATATATATATATATATATATATATATATATATATATATATATATATATATATATATATATATATATATATATATATATATATATATATATATATATATATATGTGTGTGTGTGTGTGTGTGTGTGTGTGTGTGTGTGTGTGTGTGTGTGTGTGTGTGTGTGTGTGTGTGTGTGTGTGTGTGTGTGTGTGCAAGAAAGAGACGACGAAACTTTCACGGAAGCGTCTTTACTTAACGTCTTCAGCTGGAGGACCAACTTTCGACAGAGTAATGTGACGAGAATTCATACGTGGCTTTAAAAACTCCTTTCAATAACAGGTCAACGCCATCTGCGCTGGTTAGCATTACAATGCGCATCATAAAATCTCATGTGCTTCAGAAAAAGCATACATATATATATATATATATATAGTGTGGTGTGTGTGTGTTTCTTCGTTTTACAACAGACATAGTAATACCATTACGACGATAATAACCAAGTGAGGGGCTATTTCATGTTACACCTTAGATGTAGAAAATCTAAATAAATAAAATGTTACCGGAAAGGGAAGCTTCGTACCCGCTGTTCGCTAGTGATGCAGTGAAAGCAAGGAGTCGAATTTCATTTAAATGCCGGATTGGCTGATTTCACTGGTTTTCCTAATGGATAGAATGCTGTGTCAACCTCTCCGTTTTCCGGACGTGCTGCCTGCCGTTGCCGGCTTTTTTCCCCATTCCCGACAGGGATCGTGGCGCCATTTAGGAGTAGTGCGGAGAAGTAGCACATCACGATAGTGCCAAACGAGAGCTTACGAGCGCTTATGGTGGCCGTCATTTGGAGCGCTTGCTGCTGTAAAAAAAGAAACTATAAATGGGACAAGCGTACGCGTTGCCGTGTACGTATCTGAGCGTTAATCCGCCTCTTTCACGATGCCATGGTGCATATGCGCCTTTTCCCGAGCGTAAAAGTCGCGAAACGCTCTTTCATTTCTGAGGCTTGACTTCTTTCTGGCAACATCGGTTGTCCCTGACCCTGTAGCAAGACCCTACCAAAGACTCAGAGGGCAGCACACGAAATTGAAGAGGCCGATTGCAGTGAAAGGCGAAGATGGCCAATAGACAGTCTCCAGGCTGCCAACAAACAAACAAACAAACAAACAAACAAACAAACAAACAAACAAACAAACAAACAAAACCTACCTGTATGCAGATTCGAACCTGAGCCCGTCTGATCGGCCGCTGTTTGTGTTTAAAGAACTGCAGCCTGTGTGTTGCATTGTATACCTATTCACCTCTCCCTTCCCGTGTCTGAATTCAATCGGCCTGTGGACCTCGCTGCTGTCCTCGGAGAACCGATTCACTTGGTCGACAGTGCGTGCCCGTTGGGCACTGCAGCGGACGACTCGGCCGTCATGCAGGCTGACTCACCGCAGGCTGCGTGGGTGCATGTGTATATATAGAGAGTAACGAACAAGTTAAATACCCACGCTGGTTCGCACTTGGTCCACTGACCGCCATTGATACGAATGTCGTTGCTGACCTCGTACAGTTTATTGTTACTTCTTTGCCGTTATTTTCTCCTGCGTTGCGTTTTGGCAACCGGTGCCGTGTCTGAATATAGAATGTAACCACCGCAACTGGCCCCATACGTGTTTATTCTCTATTTGTTCATTGTTTGACCGCCGCGTTCAAGCGAAGCATGTTCTTGTACGGTTCTGCGCACAAGATAGTGCCGTTGGCCCTCGGCCTCCTGGTGCTATTGCTCTTGCAACTGTTTGTAAAATATGAAGCTGTATGCAATCGGCATTTTTTTTTTTTTGGACTCGAAATAAATAGAAAGAAAAGGTTGTGTGACTTATTTGGAGACTAAAAACCTTTAGTGATCGACTCGACCACAAAAAAGTATCATATAAAATAATAACGAAAATGAATAAACGTGCAGAGCTTCTTTGAAGCGGTACAGTGTGAACTGTATACCACATATACATGCAGAATACCCGCAGCACATGATGTAACGCTAAATATACGTTACTTTTGGGCCAACTATTGATTACTTTGTCGCTGCGTGTGGATACTGTAGACCTATTTTACGTGGTCAGAGGTAATTAAGAGTAACTGAAATTAATTTCTCTGTTGCATCTGATGTTTCATTTATATGCATTGAGTCACATGAGCATGAAATGTAATTCGTAAGCTATCTTGCGTGTGCCTCTAAAGAGGTAAAGTTTGCCCCATTTCCATTTTTTTTTTCGATATAAGTCGTTTGGTTTGTAAACATCGTTAGCGTCAGTTCTGATGTTATTAAAGGACATTCGCCGGGTTCAGTGTCGTTAACTACTGCAGGTTGTGACCTCTTATGAATATAGGAGGAAAGGTGTCATTCTTATAGCCTAAACATTCCAAAAGAAAGGGCATAATCGGTTACCATTTCTGTCCTACAACAGTATAGTCGATCCCGTGCCTTGTGTTACCGTCCTACGTCCGGCGCACTTTCAGGTCTTGAACAGCGGGTGCACTATCAGCATGGCACATTGCTTTATTGTGGTGGCAGTGGTTGTTTCTTAATTTATATCACACCCAAAACGAGGTAACCAGGGGGCGAACGCGGGTTATCCAAAGAAGCAAACGCACTCGAGCCTGATGAGGATGATAGTTTAAATCTCCCCAAGGGTTGCCACTCCTCATTTTTGTTTTAGGGATCTTAGATGGTTTTGTCACGCTGTTCCTGGTACCCCCCCCCCCCCCCCCCCGCCCCAATCACCACTGCATGTCGCTTCGATCGCGTGGCGGCTTGGCGGGTATACGCCGGGGAATCTTCCGTGCGCGTGCGCAGCTTCAACTCACGACTACAGCGCAACACACGGCAGTTAAGCGCACAAAAGCGCGGGTCGACGGCGGCATGCGCTATGAAGCACCCAATAATTTGGAGCCTCGGTTCCTTCCCAGGGACTCCAAGCATGCTTCTGTTTCTCGAACAATAATCGCGATTTGCGGACTAAGTATATATAGAGGAAGCTGATGGTGACACGGCCGCCTGTGCTACCGGCTCATTTGCGAACAGCTTGCTTTAATCATCATCAGACTGCTTTCTTTCCCAGCTTACTATTATTTTTCCATCTTCGTATCTAAACAGCGCGTGTTTAGGTATCTTGTAAATCGAGCGGGCGCTGGGGAAAGCGTTAGCGTTTCTAGCGTATGGGCTGTTTTTTTTTTCTTTTTCTTATTGCAGCTGAGGTGTTGAGCTGCCTTACAATATAATGTGGATCTCATGCGAAGTTCGCGGTGCCCTTGATGTTTGCTCCAGGGGATCCATGCGGAAGCTGCCGCCAGTGTAGTGTATAGTAGGCCCCCTTTAGTACTCACATACTTGCATGCTGACGTGAGAACAACGAGACGCTACAAAAAAAATTGTTTTGCCCAGCTGGAACAATGAGGGGGAAAAAACGGAATTCTCGGCGGCGTTTGCATAGCGGGGTGGAGCCGCGCTCTCTCTCTCTCCCCCTCTCTTTCGCTCTCTCTAACGAGGTTTTGCATTAAGAAACCATTCCGCTTCTGCGAGCAGCCGTCTGCAGAAAAATGATGTTGCGTGTTTGCGCATCAGAAAGTATTGCGCCGTGTCCAGGTGTCTTCCTTTTGTATACCAATTTTTTTTCGCGCAACTCAGTTAAGAAGAAAGTATTCCTCTCTCCTTATTCCTTTCTAGACCGTTGCCGCAGTCTGCGTCTACTAGTGCAGAGAAAGCGCGCAAGAATATAGCTGCGGTGATTAAGCCCAGTGTGTCCCATTAGAAAAACTCGAGCTTGCGGAGAGATGCTATAGCATTACAAAAACTAGGGGAAGTGGACGGCTGCTTGCATCACGTGGTGTCGACGTCGTAGTAACGATCATACCTGTCACTGTTAATTGGCGTCTGTTTTGTGTTAACGCAACTTTTCCAGGCATCCACGTGCTCTAGAAATGTTTTATAGATGGATTGAATACACTACGATGGAATGAAATGAATTGGAGGGAATCGAATAAATGAATGAATGAATGAATGAATGAATGAATGGGATTGATTGGGTCTGCCTAATAGTAATGGATCGAATTGGCAAAATGGAAGGAAGGATGGAATATAATAGATTGATTGATGGAAGGATATCTGATGGGTTGTAATGTATAGATGGGCGATATCGAATGGAATCAGGGGTAATGGGAATGGATGAATGAAGTAAATGTGATAAAGTGGTACGGTAGTGCGATGGAATGGAACCTTACGGGATAAAACGCACTGTGAACTGCGCTAGAGATGCTTCTTGAGTATTTATCGTTTTCGCTTAGCCCTCGAGACGTCAAAACGCCAAGTACGTTCGAGCGACAGCATATACGCGCTGTACGTTCGCGCGTCCTTGCGACTTGAGCGCACCAAGTTCGCAGTAGGGCAGTCGATCGCAGTTCGATCTCACCTCCCCGGTACAATGCATATGTGCACGACTACATGACGGGCACAACGCGATCGGTATCAAAGGTGTCTCTGGGCACACACGTATACATTGAACCCGACGGTCGGCAAAACATCATTCGTAGTGTGGAACAAGTTAAGCCGTTCTACAATTATCGGTGTTTACGCAAATAATTTGTTCAATTAATCGAGGTGCCCATTCTCACTGATGATGATGATGATGATGATGATGATGATGATGCCTCGAACATTGTTTGTACACACTCAGGGAGCTCGCCGAAGAATTGATTATATCAGTGAACGAGACTTTTTCAGTATTGGATATTTATTACCAAGATAAAAATAACGCACGTAAAACGAAAAGATTGAAGTAATTGTTTTTCTCCCGTTCGGACTAGACATTATAGTCGCTACCTTCACTACAAATAAACGTGATAAAAAGTTAATAATACCAAAAATATTTGCGCTGAGTTTCATGAGCTTCTTCGTCTTATATGGATGCGCGCGGTCTCAGTTGCTTCCGCTTCATTTGTATGCCTCTGTAGGCGAGTCTGCAATCCCGCACCCTTTGAGCACCGACGCGTCGTCCGCTGCGTTCCCAGGACCCCCTGCCGCGCGGTCATCGATGTTAAAGAGGCAAGCGGTGCGGAGATTACCTATCATAGCCCGGGCGAGCTCTGACCTCTAAGGCCTCGCGTACCTCTCTTAAATTGCTGCGTCGCAGCTCTCTCCCCCTACCGTGCTTCTCTCGTCTCAGCAGCTCCGTTGGGAGGAGGATGGCGTTGACGTTTTGGGCGAGCTGTTGTTGCACTTCGTTATGTAATGTTCAAGCCAAACCTCCCTGTCCTTCCTCTTTCAATCCTCCTCCTCTTCCTCAAGCCAGACGGATGTTCGAGAGAACACGGGAGCTTGGAGTTACGCGACGACGACGACGACGAACGAGGAATGTCGTTCGAGCTGACGTTTCCACTTGCTGCGTTCTCGAAACGTCGAACGGCTCCAGAAACATTCTTTTGTTCGGTGATTTGGCGTCATTGCCTTTTGGCTCTTGTGGAATTTCTGGGCTCACCAGTTTGTAGGATCGCCGAGATTATAACTAAACCGGGCTCAATCGGTCTCCGTGTGAGTGAGGTGAGTAGGTGAGTGAACGAGTGGGTGGGTTAAGTGGCTGAGTGGGTGAGTGAGTGAAAGAGGAAGAATGGGAGTGGGTGATTGAGTGAATTAGGGAGTGGATGAGTGAGTTAGTGGGTGAGTAAGAAAGAAAGTGAGAGAGTGGCATAGACGAACGGGTGAGTTCGCCGGCCTAAGAACGAGGACATGCGGAATTGTTGGTGTTGGTCACAATCTGGGGGACACGTGTAACGTATTTCTATTTATTGCTCCCTTGTGAATCTGTGGAACGGCGCCAATTATTTTATTACGGCTATAAAGCTATTGTGCGGTCGTTAGAATGTGCGCCACCTTGTCAAGCATCGACCTCCATTCGTTGCTCGGGTTATCTCGTGTGGCAGCCCGCTAATAAAGACAACCAATACAGTTTTATGCGTGCAGCTATCAGTTAGTCTTTTCCTGCTATAAAAATCGGGCATCATCCGTGGGAGAGCTGTACGTTTTCTAGTAATGTATATGCGAAATATGGCTTTTTATTCTGTGCCTTTTGTCCTTGGAATGGGCTATTTCACCGACGCGACGGCCCGTTTTACAGGCACGCGACGCGTATTATCACTGTTATTATCCTGCTGATTACACTGCTTTGCTGGGGCGCTGAGAAACGCTTTCTGTAACTGCATTTTATGTATGCGACAATTTGTGATCGAATTCAACTATCGTATTCATTGCCATACTGAAATGAATCAAGTTTTTGTTTATTTATTTATATTATTGGCTCTCTGCTAGCTATAGTGTTCGCTGTATAATATTGCCCTATCTTTAGCTATGGCAGATATTCGCTAATGTAGCCGCAGAATTATTCTCATTCAAGTTTAATCTGAAGGCTGCATAACCGATTTCTCTACAAGTGTATACCTGTATTGAAAAAGAACGCCTATTTGGGCTTTCGTTTCACGTTTGTTCTAGCACTTTCGTGCTCGCGCTGCAACCCTTATTACCATTTATACCTGTAGAAACGCGTGTGGAGTGAGGGATGGTATAGGTTACGCTACGGTGAATATCCTAGGCGTCAAGTTTATCGTAAACATTAACGTGGCGATATGCATGCTTAATTGAACAAGCAAGTGCAGCTGACATTCTAATTGAGTTTCGACGTTGCAATCTGTAGGTCGTGTAAAAGCGTACATAGAGCACAGTAGAGCAGTCCGTCCCATTGGAAGCGGAAACCTGGAGTTGTAAACTTTACGTTAATATACGGGATGAATTGACAGAAACAGGATTGCTGTCTTTGCAGGTTCGTTTGGGAAAGTCTTTATCTTGACGAGTTGACCAGTTTGCCAGCCAGTGGCGTAACAAGTCTTTCGCGATGGGGGGGGGGGGGGGGGGCGAACCTACCTCACTCGACAGCCGGAATATATATATATATATATATATATATATATATATATATATATATATATATATATATATATATATATATATATATATATATATATAAGAGCCTACAACGAAAATCATCACAGCACAATGTTGGTGGCAAAATTTTACTATTTTGTATTGTAACATAACCTCGTAACAACTTCATTCTCCCGTAAGAACGTAATTGAGTAATTACCGTTGTGATGGAAAACTATGCCTTACTTGTTAGCTTCCCCAGCGTGCAGCCAAGAGTGACCACTGTCGAAAAGGAGGGGGGGGGGCTCAGCCCCCCCCCCCCCAACTTCTTTCAGTGGGGGGGGGGGGGAGCTTGTGCCCCCCTTGCCCGCCCGGCTGATACGCCTATGGCTTTGGCTTATGTGTAGACTGTCAATACAAATACTACAAGCGCGCACGCACGCACACAAACACATAGAGAGATATATAGAGTATGATTAATCATCTCTGACATTGGTCGGCTTTCCTGCTGTGGGGAAGGGGGGGATAGAAATCCACCGAGTTGTCTGACTGATAGGACGTAGGAACATGCTGCTGATCATAATAAAGTCGCGGGTTCGATCCCTGACGCGTGACGACCGCGTACATATACAGGCACAGAGCCACAGTGTACTGTACAACGGCAAGCTAGCCATATACCTTCGGCGGCCACTATACGACTCCAGGTGGTCAATTAGTTCGAAGCTCCCCACTAAAAGGGATTTGTTTAAGCTGTTGCGTCGCTTCGGGGAGCAGTTGAAACTCCGTCAGTCATCTATAGTTACGCACGTATACTTTACACCGATCAGTTCGCGTCGACGTGTAAGCGTTCGCTACTCTACGTTGGCAGAGGGCTTAGTCACGCGAGTGTTAACGGGCTCGCGTTCGGCAGGTTAAACAAATTACGCCTGACGTCACGAACGGTGACGTGCTGCTGCTGTCAACGGCATGTTCTTTTTCTGGTCGCGCGCCCGCGTCACGCCAGGTCTCTCGGTTTGCGGAGCTATGCTCCCACAAAACGCATGCCTCTTTCCCATGCCGCCTAATCTCTCAACCTCCTCTCTCGCGCGGCCGTAGCTTTGAACGCTTCGCACCGAAACAGCTTCGATTGCTGACCGCGTCGCCGGACCCACGCGGACACACGCACGCTCAGTCGTCAGGGAAACGGACCGAGCGTCAAAATAATGCGCCGCCCCGGTGCCGACAGAAAACGCGGCACAGCCCTGCGCGCCTTTGGCAGCCCGGCGAAGCCGCTTTGCAGTGTCTCTATTGCGTGCTGTGGGGCATGCATGCAGCAAGATGGGCTGTACGCCTGCCTTCCCCGAAGGGCTGGGTTCTTCGCATTTAGAGGGCCGTGAGGGGGCGATGTCACTCGCTTCAAAAGCGCGGCGGACCTTCGCATTTGGTCATGGCTCGCAAACTGTGTCGGAATTGTTCAGCGGCCCGGAACGCAGGCGCATCGGATAACTGCAGATTACGCGGTGAGTGCATGCGCGCGCGGATAATCCTTTAAATATTCATATTTCCCCCAAACCGTAAGAAATTGGAACCAACTTAGCCCTTCTGTTACGAACACTTCATCTTTGAATGTGTTCTTAGATATGGTAGAAGCAAAGGTACATGCTGAGGAGTTTTTCTGAAAATTGTTGTTCTTTTTTCTTTTCTTTTGTACCCTTGTAATTAGTATGCAGGCCCTGTATATTGATAACTTGATTGCATCATTGTACTTTTTGTCTTTATAGTTCTTGTAATTCGTAGTTTTGCAGAGATTTGTACCCTCACCTTGCTCATTGCTACTACTGCTTCTCATGTATCGATTGCTTATTGTTTTGCATGCTAGAAATGATTGCTTCGTGTTTCTTTTCTGTATCATATGTATGCCCTCCCGGCAATGATCTCCTTGTGAGATCGGCAATATTGTTAAATAATAATAATAATAATAATAATAATAATAATAATAATAATAATAATAATCCGTGCAGCTCTGCTTTCAAGATGACTGCGTTTCGGTACTGTCGTTGAGAATTTGCTAACATGTATTTT
The DNA here is from genome assembly GCF_043290135.1 of Rhipicephalus microplus. Lineage (NCBI taxonomy): Eukaryota > Metazoa > Arthropoda > Arachnida > Ixodida > Ixodidae > Rhipicephalus > Rhipicephalus microplus. Next base: position 34,101,392 of record NC_134709.1, on the reverse strand, counting down.
CGCAGTTGTCGTTTAAACTTGAGTCAAACGTGGTTCTCGACCGTTAAGTGACGATACTTCGCAGCTGTAAAGGCTAATTTTGGAAAGGGCTTGTTTGATTGTTGAATCAAACCTAGCTGTCTTCGTCTACGTTAAGCGCTCGTACTTGAAGCAATCATGAATCGCTAACCCGCGCAGTCAGCCGTTTTGATTGTTACAGCTGGTAAATTTGATTGCCCAAGCTGGTCTTGAAAGTCGGTATACCTTCATTATTTCGGCGCAACGACATGGTTGTGACGTCATAACAGAGCAGTATGTGCTCATGTCATGCAGCAGTGAGGAAGGTTCAATGACTCATTGTGCAGCGGAGACTGATGAGGGCTGTTTCGCCAATGTAAACACTGTTAAACGTGACGGTCCCATGGCACCCGGAATGTGTTCCTGATGCCCACGATCCCTGTTGGGATGCATAGTCGATGCTCTGTCATTTTCGATGTTCAGCTGTTTGCGATCACCCCCCCCCCCTTTTTTTTTCTTTTATTTTTGTATGTGGCTTTTTCTTATTTCCTCTGTGTCAAGCTAAGCTATGAACACTTACTTTCATTAGGAACATTCTTGACAGCAAAGATAATTTGATATATGTACATACTGGGTAATTGACTGATACGTATGTAGGTTGCTGGTGCAATCCTTAAAAACGCGAAATAAAGGAATTGACGTTAAGATGGGGAATTAAACGAGCCTTTTTAATGTCTGTGTTTACTCGTGTTCGCCGTCGAGAATGAGTGGTTACAATGCTCGGTTGCTGACCCGGAAGGTCACACCAGATGGTCTAATTTTCTGGAGCCCTCCGCTACGGTATTTATTCATAATCATATCGTGGTTCTGAAGCGTCAAAGCTGTAAATAATAATAATAATAATATTATTATTATTATTATTATTATTATTATTATTATTATTATTATTATTATTATTATTATTATTATTAGTCGCCGCAGTAAGTATCAATAATCAGTACATTGGCCTCAGCTCACGAGTGGAAATGAGTGAGTTGCTGCGTTTTGCTTTATTAGTGATTAATTATTAGCACTTGTTCCTTGTGATTAGCGGTGACGGCTCTTTGTTTCGGTTGAGCTAATGCGTTATTAATTGTAGTAGTTACCTCTCACTCTCAAATAATACTGCCCTTCCTCCTTCCCCGGAATATCACTTAGTATAATCTGACAAACCTTTTTAACAAAATACAAAAGAACAGTTTCTAAACAAGACGAAGAAAGTTCGGAACAGGTGATTCTTCAATGTTAGCATGCTAGCTACTGTCGGTTTTCCGTCTTCCCTGAATCACTGCTCGCACTTTATTTTATTTATTTATCTATTTATTTATTTACGGGGGAGCAACATTCCGACGGGTCTTGCGGTCGTTTGCACGTGGCAAAGCTGTTAGCTCCACGGACGCATCAGAGTTCCGAGACGCCTCTCTCAAGTAGAGTGTGAGATTGGGCTAGTTGGTAATGCATTATTAAACTTCTCAGCGCGAAAACTTCCGACAAACTCCGAAAACTTGCGCCTTTCTCAGTACGGAACAAGGAAGAGAAAGTATGCACATGGGTGGGGCCGCGGAAGCAGCGTCGCGCGCTCCTCATCATGGATTCCGAGATGGTGGGATGTGCAGCGCCGGTAATCCGGGAGGTCGCGGTCCCTTTCCGCCACATAGGTTATGGTGGGGGCGTTTTTTCTCACGGTTAACCCTTTGCCTAGGGTCGGGTCGAGGGCGTCCCCGGGTCATGTACCTGTAGCGCTGCTTACTTCCTCTGCCGTTGTCATCGCGCGCGGTTTCACGATAGCGGCTGGGTAGCACCGGGGAGCAGCTGAGCATTCAAACACCCTGGAGAACCTTCACCCGAAACGTCCTCTCTAACCCACGCTGATTTCGTGTTTTCCGTTTTATTGGTGACATTTTGCCAGTCATTCGTGATGGGCAAGCGACGGTGCTGTGTGAAGAGCTAAAAGAACAGTAACAGTGACCCCGAATCGCAAATGCACGTCACCGTTGTTTGCTATTCGCGAAGCGGTTTGATATCGCCTGAACGGAACCAAAACTAAGCTTTAAAAAAAAAACATAATTACATTTGCAATGTGCACTACGCTTACCAGTGCATTTTTCTAGGCTCTGGAATGCTCGGACTTTCATTTAACTCGAATGAAAAAAAGCAAACAAAAATTTTACGAGTCAATACCCGCTTTAATAGAAGCGCCATGCTATAACGCGGCCGGCGTTATTAGGGAGTTCAGAATAGCGTTTGCCCTGCTGCTAACCGCAACGCACGATCGCAGCGACACCGTATAGCCTCGAAACCAGCGCTTGCGGGCCACATGCGGGCCAGCGATCGCCGCACGCAATTTCGAATTTTCTGCGTGCGGTCCGCGAACGCCGACTCGCGTTACGACGCATGCGCAGTGGCATCGACCGCACCGCAAGGGGCTCGCGGTGCACTATTCTAAATCTCCCTATTGCTGTCATGGCGTCGCGATATCCCGCTGATATAAACATCCACATTTTCGCCGAGTCAACGAATTTATTCAAACGTTTCAGAGGCCGTTGATTAGCGAGAGGGGCTCGTTATCTCCGCTGTTCTGGGAAAGCATGACGATTGCGTGATGAGATATTCTCGCGTTGCACGCGCGTAATCGAAGCAGCGCTGCTCTCACTCGTCGTAGGTCGCAAGTGGTCGTTGCTCCTTGATGCGAACTGCGACTCGGGGCGCGCCCAAGTTATCTCTTGCTCAGTTGCGCGCTGTGCGTATACAGCAGTGCGCGATTCTGCGAAGAGTCTTTTTTTCCGAGGTGGTGGCGTCCCTCTCTTGTTTCCGCTTTTGGCGACTCCCTTCAGGCGCGGCTTCACTTCACGCATCGGCGGCCAGCGCCGTGACAACTTTCGTCCGTGAGAGAAATTAATAACGCGGGTCAAAGTTCTCGCCTGTATTTCATTAAGCACACGTGGCGCGAAATGCCAGATGGTTTCGTATCTAAGCACATGGTTAGGGCGAAGGCATTGCCCCGCCGCGGTGGTCTAGTGGCTAAGGTACTCGGCTGCTGACCCGCAGGTCGCGGGATCGAATCCCGGTGGCAGCGGCTGCATTTCCGATGGAGGTGGAAATGGTGTAGGCCCGTGTACTCAGATTTGGGTGCATGTTAAAGAACCCCAGGTGGTCTAAATTTCCGGAGCCTTCCACTACGGCGTCTCTCATAATCATATGGTGGTTTTGGGACGTTAAACCCCACATATCAATCTATCAATTAAGGCGCAGGCGTTACATGCTTCATCCAATGACCACCGCCGGCGTGCCACGCCGCCAACACGAGCGATTAAAAAAAAGTAATCGCTTGATGACATCACCACACGACGTCACATGTTACCGAAAATTGCGACGTCATCGTGAGGGCCACCACGTGACATCGTCTCTCGGTCAATGTGGGGCGATCACAGAGGCTATGCAAAACAAGATGGGATGCTGAAAGCTTGTTGTACGTCCCTATAGGCTCCGATCCTGCAAGCAGTGCAATGCCACGTTGGGTGCTAAAGTATATCCCAAAGTGGCAGGCGTGAGTGGTCAATGCACCAGCTGAGAAGATGACGATGGCTTTAGCCGTCGATTTTTGTTAGGCCTGACTACGCCCACTACGCGACATCGGCCTAATAGCGTGGCAATTTTTTAATTTTCTGGTGATATATTTTTTTTTCTTTTTGACCTGACAACCCTGCCCACGGACAAGGGATGAACACACGAGGACGGGCGGTGCCTTTAGACAAGTATTAACAAACGCTTTTAGATGCGGAAGCATCTTATACTCGCGCCTTGTAGTGCGCCGTCCGCGCCGTCCGCACCGCTTCTCGAACATTCGACAGCTGACGCGCGCGCATGCGCCGTCGCGCCGTCGCCCACTCTTCCACCATCTGTGCATCCCTTCCTCCTCTACACACCGCGCGTGCTTCACTCCTCCACCATCTGTGCACCCTTCCTCCTCTACACACCACGTTCGACATCTACAATTCTCCTGATTCTCCAGTGGACGCGCATGTGGCGTCGCGCTTCGAGAACATTCAACAGCTGACAGTGCATGCGCCGTCGAGCTGTATATATACTCAAGGTCGGCGCTCGCTCGCTCAGTTGCCGCTCGTCGGTTGGTCTGTACGGCGCGTCGACGTCCAAGGTCGCGGTGAAATGAATTCCAACGAATCCACAAACACAATGATCGACGTCCCTTCGACCAGCGCCGCCCTTTCGCATACGTGTGTACGTGTTCACTCATTTAACACCCCCTCCTACAACCACGTTAACCAATTTAGCCATCGACCCAAGTAAGTCGCAATTTAACACCCCATTTCACAACCACGTTAACCAATTTAGCCATCGACCCAAGTAAGTCGCACTTTAACACCCCGTTAACCAATGATATGGTCCGCATCCTTCTCAGTGTTCCCCCGAGGGAAGCTGCGGGCAATTTTTTCTTTCTTCTCCTTTTTGATGGATTCTTACTAATTATCTCGCTTCCAAACGCCTTCGCGCTGGCTAAATATTCGCCAGTGTTGACTAGTGATGTCTAATCTCGCTGATTGATGGTCGGTGCTAGCTACCTTAGCGACGGTAAATCTCGGCTGATGTAATCTGCTCTTGCAACCGACGTATTGTCTTGGCTCGATGCCACTCCATCGATTTAGTTCTCAACCTGACCTTTTATAACCTGGTCAGATCGCATTCTCGGGGCGTCGACCTAGATTCGAGCGAAAAATTGTCGATGACTAAACCGGTACTTTTTCTTGACTTCATTCACTCGGAACTTTACACCTGCAGCGGATACGCATTCGTCTCTTGAACGCGTACTACACGTTATTTCATCGGTGTGCTGAGTTCGTGTGACTCGGGCTGCCCCGCGACAAGCGGGGGCCACCGACAGAGGTGTAGCGCACCGACGCGCGCGTTTCGATGACAGGCGGCTCACGTGTGCGCCTACCACCGAGACGTTGTATGCAACGCGTGGTTGACCCTGGGCGTCCTTCGCGTACGTGACGTCATCCCGCCGTCGCTTTTTAAACGCGTCCCCCCCCCCCCCCTTCTTCTTCTTGCAAGCCGTCAGCGGCGGCGGATAGACGGCGTGGCGGTAGATTTGGCGAAATGCCCTGCCGCTACTGCTAGTCGGAAACCTGCGTCGTCGTTTGGCTGAGAAGTAAATGAAGAGAGATGGAGCCCGCGGAATGTAGCGAATCTATCCTCCTAAGCCGAGAAAACCCGGCGATCGTCGCATCCTTTCTTTGCTACATGCCCGCGCCCCCTGTGTAACGGAAAGGGAAGAGAGAGGGACGCGAGGGGAGGGAGAGAAGGGGAGAGGAGCCGCAGGCGTCTGCGTTGATTCCCCGGCGGGACGTCCCGCTGGCGGATCTGGCGTTAGTTGCGTGCGCTGTCGTCTCGCCGCCTCTCCGGCCGCTGGCTACACGCGCGCGCGCTCACACTTTCGCTGTCTGATTCCCTGACCGGTCGCGGCGCTTAGAAGATTCCTAGGCGGCGGAAAAGGCGTACGCCGGCCTTCTCGGGATTTCTCTCTCTTTTTTTTTTGTATTTCTTTCTTGTTCAGTCATCCGCACTTCTTCGCATTCGAAGTCGCCGGCGTCGGATATGTGGAAAGACTCTTCTTCTCGTTCCGTTTAAAGGAGCTGACGTCGGCGCAACGCGGTGAGAGTGTGTTCTTCCTGCGGCGCCTTCGTGCGCGCGCTGGACACTGAGGAGTGCGCCGCGCTGCCGGCGGTACCCGCCGCGTTGCGTCGTTCGTGTGCTGCTGGCGGCTGTGGTTTTGTGTTCGCGCCGACCCAAACTACGACGGATTGCCTGGTTTTCTTCTGCCCATGGATTTGGATTTGACCAGATAGACGGTGAGTATTGAAGATCATTTTTGAGATAGTGACCGTAAAATGTCGCGTGCATGCTTGCATTTGTAAAACTATGGAAACGTCTGGCGCCGTGCTGTCTTATTTGTCAGTTACGAGCGCGTTAGGTCCCCCCGCTCTCTTTCTCTCTGCTATTATGGTTAACGACGCCGCACTTCTCAGTATCACTCTTTAAGGTATGTCGTATTCCACGCTTATGTTACAGGTCCCCTACGCTTATGTAACGGCTACAAATGACTTAGGGTCGATGGGAAGACGTCGATCTTCACTTGGTTTTTTTTTTTTCAGTGCGCGTGCCTCCGTTTACAATATATGAAACTGTTCACGAGTACTGAACAGGTCTTTTTTTGAAGCTGTTAAACTGAATTGGTACACCGAGCGTTGATAACGAATCGCACACCTATCGCCGCCTTAACTTCCGCTCCTACCACCTCGACGGCTTCGCGGAACGTTCCATATTGTGCGTTTTCCAGTGACGCTGATGGGCTTCTCATGAGCCGTGTTAATCTAATCACTGGTTATTCTCTGCTTTTCCTCTTAACGTGTGTCGACGGAACACGTTTTCGCTATAACGGCTCCTATTTTCTTCTTATTCTTTTTTTAGTTCTTTGTAAACGCTGGGAGGCGCGCTTGTCAACGCCTTTGTTCGTCATCGCCGCGCTAATTACGTCACGCGCTGTTCGGTCTAACCACCCTTCGCGCACTTGAAGAAACTGCGTGATCCGATAGAGAAACGAACGAGCCTCGCTTGTCTGCGCTTACACGAAGCCTTTCGCTCCAAGCGGCGGTCGCTACTGCGGTCCTTCCATGAAACGGGCTGATCTACCTTCTTCCCCTCCCCCCCGCCTTTCCCTCAATTGCCGTCATCCGAAGCACATCGCAGCCGACGACACGACGATTTGTTGTTCCCGGTAGAGCTGCTATTACCCGGGCCGTACAGGCTTGCGTCTTTTGGACGTCCGTTCCCTTGCACCTCTTCGGCCTCCTGTCACCCCCCCCCCCCCGCCTCTGCCTTGTTGGAATCCACGCTGTATGTTCGTTCGTGTTCCGAGAAAGCTAGGAGGAGGGTGAAAAGACATTCATTGAGTCTCCTGGTTACCATGTAGACGATAGTTATAGCGCGAGAACAGAACGACGGCGAAGAGACAATAAGGACACGGAGGACAAGAGCGCTCGTGTCCTTCTTGTCTCTTTGCCGTCGTTCTGTTCTCGCGCTATAACTATCGTCATTTCATACCAACTAGCCCAAGCTGCCACACTTCTGAGTTTCATGTAGTGGTGGAAGACAAAAATTTTCCTACTCGCTTTTTTAGCATGCAGGGCCCCAAGCCATCCCTCCACCACGTCCGTCGGCTTCTTATGTGGCTTGTCTTGCTACTCGCGTAAGAAATCTCTCCTGTAGCGCTGCATCTCGTTCCTCCACCTTAGCCTCCCCTTTCCGCAGCATCCAAAAAACAAAATCAAAGGTACCATCTTTTTTTTTCTTTTATCCTGTACGTGGTGGTTAACAGCGGTGTTCAAGCGGTCACGGGAACTCGCTCCTTGACGGCATCGTCTGTCATTAAGCCGAACTAATACACGACCATTGGATGGCTTTGGCTCTCCTATACCTCGCATTTCTCGTCCGTTAACCTCTCGAAGACGTCTCTCCCTTTCTTTTTTGTTTTCGTAAGATGTTTCATTGCTTTACCCTGTGTGTTTCGGCAATGGATCTCTCTTCTTCGTCGTCTGCGATGGTGGGCTGGGATCGCCAAACCTTCGAGAGTTTTGGTCACGCGAGTCGTTTTCTTTTGCTGCGGGCGAAATCCTTTCTGTTTTGATTTGCGCGTGTTTATCTGTACGGTTTCTCTCCTCAACTACCCATCCCTCATCCCATTCTTTCTTTTACCCTTTCCGGGTCGGATGTGTTTGGCTTCAGTCAAACGCCGCTTACCTCTCGACGTTTGGTTTATTTTTCTTTTCTTCGTTGTCTTCGCTCTTGTCGTATTTCGATTGTTTGCCAAAGCCGCCCCCGCGTGATTGAGCGTACATGCATAACAAACGCGCCGCCGTTGCCACGCCCACTGAGGTACTGGCGTCCCCCCCTCCCCCACTTCTCCCCCTTCTTTCTGAGACATCCCCCCCCCCCCCCGTGTGTGTGGAGAGAGGGGATACCCCGACTGCGAGGGCCGACCGCCCCGGGCCCTCGTCTTCGCAATGCATCGGCAACTTCGCGCGGTTCGTCGATCCCTTTTGAACCGGCGACGGGATTCCCCCGTGCCCTCTTGCGATTTCGTGCAGAGGGGTTCCTCCGTCCGAGTAAAAAAAAAAAAAAAGGAAAGCCTCGTTACCTTCCCGCCAGACGTTCACTCCGTCTACGGTCAGATCAGCCGTCTTCTTGGCCGGAGTTGGTTTCAGCGCCGTGTTATTTTGCCTAGTCTGACCGTACCCTTACCCCTTTGGAACACAGTATCTTTTCTCCTCCTGCTGCTGTGCATCCACCGCCGTTTCCCACTCCCCCCTGATCGATCCGCTGTTCGTCTCTTCCGCCGACGACGAAACCTCTACGCATCTGCCAAGTTTCGCGGGTGGGTGCAGTGCGTGTGTGACGTCGCGCCTCGACTGAGTTCCCCGCCAGGAGGCGGTGCCTGTTCTCCGATGTTTTTCTTCAGGTACGTCTTACGTTAGCGTAACGATATTTATAGGGTTTGACGCCTCAAAACCACGATATGATCGAGACGGCCGCAGTGGAGCGCTCCGCGAAATTCTGCGATACGGTGCCGACATCGCACAAAACACGGGTCTCTACCATTTCGCCTCCATCGACGGGGATCGAACGCGCTACCTTTCGTTCGGAAGCCGAGCACCGTAGCCGCGGCGCACATTCTTACTTTAGGAAGTGTGGCTCGTAAACGCGCTTGCTGTTGGTGGGGGGGGGGGGGGGGAGGGGGTAATAAGATCATGGTGTTTCCAGCTATTGAAAGTTCGCTGCCTGCATTAAATTGTAGCGGTGGGACGCGAACAACAGTTCAGATGACTTTCGACTGGCTGTTTCCGCCTTTCACGGTGAACAGAAAACGTCTCCCTTGATACTCTTTCTCCGATTGTCTACTGCCCCTCTAGGCGGAGTCCCTTAAACTTCGCCGTCTTCATTGTCCTTTATGTATACGCACTCGTCAATATGTTATGGTGTACCGTAGACTCGAGGTTACTTAGTTCAATTACTTACTTATTTTATGCATTTACTTGTACATGGCTGCAATTCTCAAAGGTCAGAAACCTTCCGGGGGAGGAAGGTAAGAACAAACACTGATTTACATAAATTCAATATACATAGCGTTCCCGTGACGTCACAGATAGGTTGTCTCTGCGCGGACACCGTGGCTTTTTATCTCAATAGAGAATTTCAGTGCAGGGGTAGACACGAAGTCGTTCGGTCCCCGCTTTCCTTGCTGCTGTTCTCGCTTTCCTCTGTTCACCAGCCGAGCCAAGGGTGAACGCAAAGGAACGCGATGGCTACCGACACTAATCTGACGTCATCGTTTCTAGCTTCGTAAGTTCGAGATTACGCAACGTCTGAACGAGCTGGTACACCCTAGATGGCGACCGTGGTGAAGTGTCAACGAAAACCATGTATAAGTAGTATGTCGGTGGCTGTCGATAGCAGTTACAAGCTCTTCGCGTTAGCAAGTACCTAACCTCACCCAGCAACCCATTCTAACTTTAGGTTGCACGCAGAAAGGTGCTGTGTTTATACCTTCCCGTTCTAGCCTGGCGTAAATAAAGCGCAGCAATGTTCGGGACGTGAAAGATTTGTAGATGAAGTTGCTTCTGGTACTTTCACTGCCGTCCAGTCTTTTGATACGAGTTGGTGCGTTTCGTGGGTTAACTCGACGGAAGACGCGAAATATAGCCCTTGACTGTCGTCTTGCCCGCTGTCTACTTGAAGAATATTTATGGATTGACGCTCGTTACCCGCTAGCTGTTTCGTCGCTGAACCTAACCGCGGTGGTTTCTGTATGACGCGTGTGGGCCATGAGGTGTGATTCTTTTTTTTTTTTTTTGCGCGCGCGTATAAGCTAGCGATGCGTGTTACCCGTAACACCTTTGCACGCGCCGTCAACACCGTCTCGCATATTTTGAAAAAAAAAAAAACACGCTGTACGTGGAACACGCAGCACAGTTACAGCGAAACCTAGAAGAGCGGCCTTTCAGCGCTTTTTTTTTTTAAAACACCATTTGGGTAACAGCTACACGCACACTCCTGGTAGCCACTATGCCATAAACTACAATTTTTGTGTAGTAGGGAGGCAGTCATGATGATGGGGGCCTAAATGCATGGCTAACACCCATTCTGGGTGACCCACTCTGAGTCATTCGTGTGTTTGTCAATTGCCTGTGACCACTGGCACATACCCACTTTGGGGTAATTAGCCAAGAAAGCTTGTAGTAGCATGTATGTGAACTCTATACAATGATTGTCAGCTTATTACTAAAATGAACAAAGAAAGAAAGAATAGCTAATTATCTTTTAAAAGTGAAATAGAAATAAAAAATGAATCAATAAAAAACGAAAGATAAAACTATATCAGAAGACTCATGTGATCCTTCGTCATTCTTCAGTGAAGCGTGGTACCCGCTACACGTTTGCAAGGAATTTTGTACAATTGTTTTGATGCTGTGGCTGACGACGATGAAGAATCATGCCTAGCGCTATTGTAATGGGTTGTACCATTCGAGGACCCACTCGCTATGCAATTCGCATTGTATGACGCCTGGCTGTTCCTTTTTTTTGGGGGGGGGGGGGGGTGCTAAAGTGCTTCATTACACACATTAACGTGGTTCCTTTCCCGACGTGAAGCCTGTCTAAGGTCAGTTTTCGGCGGAGTTCCAAGCACCGGCATTGCTCAGTAGTAGGATTTCGCGTGGGCACGCAGGCTACCCGGGTTCGAATCCCATTGTGTCCTTGGTGTTTTCTTTTATTATTTTCGTAGTTTTTTTCTCACTTCGTGCGATAGTGGTCATGGACACCGGTGATGGCGGTGAACGTAACCACAATCAATTCCTAAAGGAAAAAGGCATATGAACTGTTTGGACAGAAAGCCTTTACGGCTAGTATATGGTGCTCTGCAAAAAATAGGATTGTAGTTCAGCCACGAGTCCCTTGAAAGTGTACAGTTTAACAAAAAGCTGTTAAAGCTAAACATACGGTGGACAAGAGTGGTGATGTGGGCTTGTTGGTGATGCATTTGAAAGAAATTTATGTAGCTCGAGGCGAAAAACGGACACAGGAAGGAATAGACTGAGAGGATGCTGTTGCTAGTAGTGCTCTGTCCTCTCAGTCTATTCCTTCCTGCGTCTGTTTTTCGCCTCGCGAAAATTTCTTTCATGTACGGTGAAGTTCGTAGCGTGGACAACCTTGACAATGGCGCGCTTCTCGAGGCGGAAACGCCCTCTGCAGCTCTATATGCGTGGTCACTCAGGTGCTGCAGAAGGACTTCACGTGATTGTAGGTAAATTACTGCGATTGATTCTTTTTTGTTTATGTAGTCTGCACTATTTTGGACATGATTACAAATAAGCAGCGCACGACGTTTTACACAAAGAGAGACGATAGGGACACCGCTGCACTCTCAACTAGTTGAGAGTGACACCGCTGCACTCTCAACTAGCCACAGAGATAAGATGACAAGGGAAGTGATCGAGGCCTTCCACATCGCAAAAAGAAAAGATTACTGTATAAGCCAAGCATCGATTACTTTGAGCGATTGCGAAGTTGGCTTTTTAGAAAATACGTTGTCATTGTAGCACGTGGTACACCGTCTTGTTGTATAATAACCAAGGTCGTTTACGAAATAAACTAGTTGAGAGTGCAGCGGTGTCCCTATCGTCTCTCTTTGTGTAAAACGTCGTGCGCTGCTTATTTGTAATCATGAACAATCACCAACTCGCCCAACTTTCGGTGTTACTGAATTTTGGACATTGTTCGTTAGTTAGGCAGAGGCCCCGCCGCGGTGGCCTAGTGGCTAAGGCACTCGGCTGCTGACCCGCAGGTCGCGGGATCGGATCCCGGCTGCGGCGGCTGCATTTCCGATGGAGGCGAAAATGTTGTATAGGCCCGTGTGCTCAGATTTGGGTGCACGTTAAAGAACCCCCAGGTGGTCGAAACTTCTGGAGCCCTCCACTACGGCGTCTCTCGCAATCATATGGTGGTTTTGGGACGTTATACCCCACATATCGATCAATCAAATTAGTTAGGTCTAGCCAGTGCAAGCCTTATAGTCTACTTGCATTGGCGTCGCTGTAAGCGCTATGTTGGAATGTCAGCATGACGGGTTGGGGGGTGGGGTAGGTCATTGTTTGCGATGTCGCATCAGTGTTACCAAAGCATCACATGCAGTTTCTTTAGTTATTCATGCAAAGAGGCCTCCCTGCCGCGTCGTTATAACGTAGAAGCAGGTTAGCCGCAACAGCATGTCTGTCATCAAAGCCGCCATCTTGGAGTATTAGTTCGTCCAGACGCCCGTGACGTCACGTTCGAGCTATTTCCGTATCTCGCTTTTACGTAACACCGTGTCGCTTTCCCCTCCCCTTCTCTCTCTCTCTCTCTCTCTCTCTCTCTCTCTCTCTGCCTTCAACTGGATGGCGCATCACACAACTTTCATCCGCCCGGTGTGCGGTCAGTCGTGCGTTGTCTACTCCGTAAGTACACCGTATTTCGGCGTTCAGCGGCGCGACACTATAACGAACGCCCTGTCCTGGATTTCGTTTCGTTTTACGAAGGGCTGCGAGGGAAGCCCGTGCCAATAGCTATACCGAATACTGTTGCGCCGGCGTTGAATAGTGCTTGCACGCGTCCGAATAACCGCGCTCGTCGCCCTATAGTTTGCCTATCGCCTGCATCGTTACCGCAGGGTAGCAAACCGGATGTGCGTCTGGTTAACCTTCCTGCCTTTCCTTGCATCTTTATCTCTCTCTCTGCATCGTTACCGGCGCGAAAACCATTCGGGGACGCGACGTTGTTAACGACTGCGTGGCGTAAATCAGCATCGCTGCTCGTGCACAGGGGACTGACTCGATACGCCACCCAGTTTGTCGTGTGCATGACCTACACATATGAATAAGCAGCACAAACGGGTGGGCCTTTGCGGACACATGTGACATTCCGAAAGAGGTACGATTCGAAACGAACCTTCTGTGCGGCGCCGCTGTGGCTGTTTTCAGTGTCACGCGCAATTGATCCTCACTTCGAGCGTAGTCGCGATGAAAACGCGTATGCCGCCCCTTTCCCGGTTGCCGCGACATTATATACTCAAAGCGTACGTATAGCGACCGAGTGGTAGTGGGTACGATGCATACGCGGCGTCCTTAATTACGCTCGGATGCATTATACGGTGTCGTATGTACGTGTACACAGCGGCTGGGCGTTTCCGCGACTACCGAAACGTCGTATATACGTTCTCGCATCCTTTTTTATCGTTGTTGTTGTTACCTGCGCACCCCACGGTTCGCTTCCTTTCGTTTCCCCATTTTTTTATTCTATTATCGCGCGTGTATGCGTGGCCGGTAATGTTCGCAGGCCCCTGCGGAAAAGAACACGCCCGTGCCTACGCTTAATCACGCCCAGTTTTTTTTTAGAATTTTTTATTTTTTTTTCGTTTCGTCGCTCGCTGCTTTTCTCGGGTTCCCGTGAGCCGATTTGCTTTTACGACGTGCGACCGGCGACGAGCGATGGTTGTTCGCCGGAAACCCCCCCCTTTTTGCAGCGTGCCGCGACCGGGCGCGCTTAGTTAGTCTATACGCGCGGCGTGTCGATTAAGAGCCGTCGGCGCCGGGTTGCAAGCGGTGACAACGCCGCCGGTTCCTAATATATTTCCGCGTCGTCAGCGTTTATATAACTCTGTGCCTGTGCGCGTAGCGGCGACGTAAATCAATAACGTTCTTGCGTATCGCGGCGCGCGCGGCAGACTCAAAAGATGTATATGGGAAGGGGGGGGGGGGGGGATGGGGCAGAAGTGGGGACCACGCAAAATTGCGCGGGCACGGGCTTCGAGTAATGACCCGCGCGTCCTTTCGGTGGCGGCGCGCTGTGCTCAGTAAGTATTCCGGACCGTTTCAGCGATTACATTCAGCATAATCAGTATTGGAAGCGTCGTTTTCAACTAGGTACTCCGCACACACGCGAAATGTATAATTAGGAATGTATCGTTCGTGCGTGTATAAAAATTATATTAAGAGTTATATTTTATATCGGGTTGACGACAACGTGCTGCCGTTCGTAAGTAAGAAGTTTGTTGAGCGTCTGGAAACTTTAAACGCGTTTTTTTTTTTGGGGGGGGGGGGGCTAATTTTGCCGGTACGTACGTGTTGCCTTGCGCCAATCGTCGATTGATAGTTATCGACTTGGTTGTATACATAAGCGTTGTAAAGTATATACAATAGTGATTGCAAAAGCAGTTTTGGTATGCAGTCTGCAATTTTGGAACTTCTCTCTGTACTAACCTTCTTTAAATACGTACATATGGGTTGTTAAAAATTCGCGTCTGAAAATATAAGCCTTAGGGTATACTTATGCTGGCGTTTGCTGCTTCATGGCACAATCCTCTTAGCAAAAGCGGAAAGAATTGAAAAAAATATATATTCAAACAAGTCCGTGAAAAATAGCGTATACGCGATTTATAGCCGGCGATTGCGTGAGAACGCACTGGTGTTTCGTGTGTGCACGGGCCCGTATACCGTTGGCCACGTGGAATTTTTAGCTACCTCCTAATCCCCGAAGCGCGCAGACAGAATTCAAGCGTCGAATCGAAACAATGCTGCCCCGAATCCGAGCGGGGGCTATCGAAGAATGCGATCACCGTGTTATAGGAGAATCTTGGCATGCTTCCCGCTTGAACAGAACATTCCTTGTGCCTGATGGCGTAGCCCATAACTTCTGCTTTTACTTCCATTTGTTGGTTTTTTTTTTTTTGGTCTTGTCTTCGCTGAATTTTTCTGCGGCGCTTGCCTTTCTGCACACGTGCATATTCCTTTTTGAACGTGTGTATGCTCGGCATTGCATACGACCATAGTGTCGCCTCAAACTATTCCGAACATTTATGAGTCGTGCCCCTTCGAATTTGTTCGTGGTGCCCGTATACACCAGCCAAGGCTTGTCACGCTAGTTTACATCGCTAGCCATGGTAAGCTGGCTTGTATGGGTCACAAGTCTCTGTACTGATACGTGTTTTGCTTTTGGGAGCCTGACAGAACATTAAAGGATCCTTTCTCGATTGCAGTGAATAACTATAACTGAAACGTTTTGCTGTTTTATAACTGTTCGCTTCCCTTCACCGCGTGTGTGACCCCCGTTGAAAGTTCTCGGTCTTCTTTCGCTCCCAAGGCTGCTCTATAGGGGGTGTCAAAACGTCATCACCTGCGGTGCGCATTTGTTCACAGCAAACTCGAGGATTGACTGTGATTGAATAAAAACAATGTAGTGGGAGTCGTAGTTGTAGAAGTAAGTCGTAGTAGTAGTTGTTTCTATTGTTCTAGTTTCTTGTTCTTGATGCTGTAACGGCTGATAGTTCACATTTGGCGATGATAGCCTACGTCAGTTCATAGATAGGTCAGCTTAGCCGGCACTAACCATTAATAAATCAACAGCTAGCTAACAATAAAATAGTCAGTACGGATATTTTTCGAGTGCGTGCGGTAGTTGAACTGGGTCAGAAAATCATACAGTATTAGCGAATGTCATGAAACTCTGTTAATAAAATTGGGTCAGTGTGGCCCAGCAAGGATAAAACAACGAATAACGTAGAAATAAGAACGTAGTGTTTTGGTATTGACTGCCCTTTTCTGAACCGTTCATTGATAAACCGTTTCCAGACTCTTATACGGGTAATTCACGTGTGAAAGGTGGCTTTTTTCTTTTTTTTTTTTTCGCTCTCGTCCCGCCAAAATAAAGGGGTGCTCAGAGCGCTCACATATGAACACTGCATCGTATTCTGCTGGCTAAATGTGCTGGCCACGTACGTTCGCTCAACTCGGTTCGAGCACAATTAAGGTCACTCCACGCATGAACCAGTGGCGAAGCTGCTAGGAAACCGTTAAGAAGAAAAAAAAAAGGGGGGGGGGGGCGATGCTACGGTGATCTATAAGGACTGTTCTTTCGTGGCCGTGAACGCATTTCGAGTGAGTGCGACGCCACTGGTGCTTTGACTCCAGGGTCGTCGGTCTGAATGTCAACTGTTAATGAAATAGACGGAATACTCCAGCTGCATGGTAGAAAGTGGCTGTAATGATGAAGATTTTGATGATGACCATGGTGTGCAGTTACAAAGACGACGTTAATGACATTAAAGTAGGTCGCCATTCCGTACTCGTACCTCTTAACACCAAATGATCGCGCAGAAAAGCTTATAGTGTTGCGTATGTGCATATCTATTACTTCCAGGGGTCGCCTTACTTTGTACATTGCTTTCAGAGTGTTCCTGTGTGTTCACGTCTCGTGTGCGTCTTGGAAGTCGATCAAGTGTATAGCTTGTAGTGTAAGGTTGATATTACTACGGCTTTTAATCCGCAGTGCGGAAGTTAAGAAGCGGCTCTAGGAAATCATTTTGAACATCTTTCTCGGATGCACATTGTCTCATTTGCGCGCAGGCACTTCTTTAATATGCACGTCCCTGTATTTTCTTGGTTAGATGGTACCAATTACTGCGGCGTAGCCAGGGGGTGGAATGGGTTAGAAGTTTGGAGACTCTACCCCTCTTTCCCTGCATTAAAGAAATCTTTCTACGACCCTGGTGGGAATATATCGGATTTGGGGTACTTTCGCACGTTGATTTCGCAAAAAACACGCGAGAAATCGGCACCTTGTCCGCCTCGGTGGAACAGTGGCTATAGGGTTCTTGGCTGCTGACCGAAAGGTGTCGGGTTCGATTCCGGTCTTGGCTGTCGCATTTCGATGAAGGCGAAAGGGTACGGACCTGTGTACTGTACGATGTGAGTGCATATTACGGGGCATCTGGTGGTCAAAATTTCGGGAGCCCTCCACTACGGCGTCTCTCGTAATCATATCCTGGTTTTGGTACGTAAAAACTCCAGGTTCGAGAGAATATACTTTACTACCATCGTTTGAGCGCTTTCTCCGCTGTACTGCTGTAAGGACCATCGTAAACTATCTCTATTATCCCAACCAGAGAGAAACAGCCTTCGCATCAGTGTGCGAACACGCGTTCGCCTCCCATCGTTTACGTTCACGTATACAACCTTACGCGCCTCTGTTAACAACTGCGACGACAGCGTCCTCGCATCGACGGCGGGAGGTCCGCCATCCTTGAACTGCCTTCTTCGGCTGCTTGGGCATCCAGGACATCACGCGAGCCTCCGACGGCTTGACGCTTCTTAGCGCGCGCGTCTCGCGCGTATACGTGTATATAAGCTTTGCGTGTATATGCGCCTACTCGTTTATACTTGTCCAAGTCGATACGTACGGCTGTGAACAAGCCCGACTGTCATGCATCGTATCACGTGAGCGGGTCTGTCGCTCCTGAGCGTATGTCGTGTATCCCTCGCGATGCCTCGGCAACGAGCTGTTCTAACCGCCTGTACGCACGTTAGAGAAAGTGTTGGTGTACTTCAGGCCCCCTTCACATGGTACAATCTAACTTGATTAAAGCAACATACAATGAAACCAAGAAAGACATCGGGGACATAATTTGTAATTTTATGAAGCGAAGTTTTTTAGAGACGTGGTAAATCGCCAGTGATCCGTTGTCCGCACTTTCTAGTCCAGCTGCGAGAGTAGAACCTGACGAGAGAGAGAGAGAGAGAGAGCATGGGTGAGGCTTTGTGTGGAAGACAGAAGCCTATTGTAAAGAGTGGGGAGCGAGAGAAGGTTGCGACGCTGAGAGAGAGAGAGAGGGAAATGTTTTAATGAAAAAGCAGGTGACGGGGAGAGGATTGAGCAAGAGCGCGATTGGTTGTGCTGGTTAACGAAGTTGACCGATGTTAGCGTGCTCTCGAGCACAGGTGGTGCTGGTGAGAGAGGAGAAACGGCACGCCGAGTGCTGGCAAAAAGTCAATTGAAGCTGGTCATAATTATTTAGCCATATAGAGAACTAACGATGAAATAAGTGCAATTGAAATAAAGGGGACGAATGAGCAATTAGCCGTTGGTAGCGATGTGCATCCTTTTCACGGTATATGTATAAAAATGGAAATCAGCCTTGCTTTTAGCAGAAGCTTGGTGACGTGCAACACTTTCTTCACCCCACTTTTCCCAATATGGCTACAGGTACAAGAGGAGCATGGACATATCTTGTCGGAATGTTAAAGTGCCCAGTGCGCAGCGCATCACAGCACCTGTTTACATATCGTAAGTTTGAAGAGCTGACTTAGAAATGCTAAAGGTTGTCCGGTGTGAACGACCTTGTCCCGTTTTGCCATAGCCCCGACTTCGGCATCAACACTCTTGGAACAACACGTTTCGTCGGAACGTCGTACGTACGTAATACGGCTATGGGGTACCGCCTCCTCTTCAAGGGCGAATGTGCGCCCGGTGTGTCTTTCGGAAAACGATATGCCGCCCATGCACCTCCGTCTTAGCGTTCACACGAAGACCATCGCATAAACAACTCGTGCGTTCTTTCCAAACGATATCCCGTGTCCCGGTCGTTTGGTAAACACGTGATCCCCGTGTAATTACGCGGGTGTCTTCGATGATTAGACCGCCGTGTTCGTCAGAACACATCATCAACATCCCTTCGTGGCGTTCGAACAAGCAATTGAGCTATCGCGTTGTTTCGCGCGCCACCATCGTGCGTGCGTGGAAGCTTATTGTTTTCCGATACTACGCATGCAACGCCAACAGGCGGCCGCCGATCGTATCATCGTTTAACGACCGGATCGTACAATATACACGCACGCCCGGCGTATAGGCATGAGAATTCGTGGGGTGCTGACACGGCTCTCGAGTGAAAAAAGCGTGCTTACGGCGGTGTGCTATGGTAATATATGCTCCGTGTACCACGTACGTCTCGTCCAATCCGTGCAGTGAAAGGATAGTTATACGACGTGTGCCGTGGCAGCTATAGGGGCGAGCTGTAAAATGTCTTTACGTTAATCGACGCCGCCTTAGTGTAGTCGGTTTACTGAGAAATGCTCTAGTCTTTGTTATCGAAAGTCCCGAGCTTAAACTGAGAAAGTGCTTGTGTCTGATACTTATCGATGGAAGCAACTCTCAGTCGACGTCTTCATCACCCGCCGTAACAGTGTAGCTGATAACGTGTTGCAATGCTGAGGTCCAGGATGCAAGTTCGATTCCTTCGCAGGTCAGCCGTATTTCGATGTGGCATACGCAAAAGAACAACAACAAAGAATCATTAGATGAACTTAGTTTGCGGGTAGACATAAGAAAACCTGAGATGGCCACACCTAATTCATTTTATCACTATAGCGACGCTCGTATCATACGCTGGTTTTAGCACGTTAAAGCCTCCGAAATTTTGATTTTGTTTCAAGCCGTCACCATCGACAATGTTTGTTTAGTTTACTGTACACACAGACGCTTGAAAGTCCAGTTGCGGTACCTGATAAATTGTTGCCCGTCATATAACTAACCGCACAAAACACCCTTCTAAAGTGTGTGTGTGTGTGTGTGTGTGTGTGTGTGTGTGTGTGTGTGTGTGTGTGTGTGTGTGTGTGTGTGTGCACGCGCACGTTGTAGCAAACTACACGGCTTCTGACGTCATGAGCGCGTTCCTCTGATTGGTTCGCGAGTCAGCCGATATAGCTTTGATGGCATTGCGCGCACAGAGTCGGTTGTTCATGATGTGCTTAATCTACGTGCCACATTGGCAAGTAAAGATGGGAAGAAAAAAACAGATTAGGCAAATAGCAACAGACAGAAAAGGAGGCGGGCGAGTTACTGTTTCCTGCGGTGGTTCCTCTTGTTTAGCGGATGCATGCGCGCGTTCTATAGTGTATACCGCATAGCGATCTTGACACCGATTTTGGCTAGGCGCGCTTGACATCCATTTCGTGCGGAGAAGGGTATATGTGCATGGCCTCCGGAAAATCACCGCCGTCATCCTTATAGCTGCATCGCCATACTGCAGCTTGGTGATTAGCCCGGAGCGTATATGCAGCGAGCTTATTACTTATTCGTTTGCCCTTCTCTTTTTCGCGTCGTTGTTTTCCGCTCTGGTGCGCTGGCGACGCCGTCAAGTGTGCTGCACGCTTTTCGCCCTTGCAAGCTGTGCACACACATCGCCTCATTTCGCGCTGCACGAAGCGAACGAGTGTTGAATGGCAGTGAGCGATCGCTTCGCCGCTTTGTTTGTCCCTCCCGAGTGCAGACAGATGCGTCTATACACTGGTGCAGCTATCGCGCTTGGGCCCTCTGCCAAAGTGTGCCTATGGCAACGGGGTGCTCGTTGATGTGATTAGCACTGTATTATCGCGGCGGAGACTTCTCGTAGAGGTCGCTGTGGTCCGTGTGACCAGACCGCATTGCATCGCCGCTGTGTAGTGCGCGGCGTTACTTTTTCCTATGGCGGTCCGTTTTTTTTTCTAATTTTGTGACTTGGGGCTTACCCCTAAGTCCTAAGTTGCCAAATTTCTCGCTTTCTCATGCAGCGGCTGCGCACGAGCCAATTTTGTGTCGACGCTTATGAGAATCGTACAGCTGCTCTTCTCTGTCCCTTTTGTGAAGTTCTTCCGGTGTTGCTCGATTGTCGAAACTCGCAATGCTGTTTTCTGTATTTGCTGTCGTTTCGCCGGCCGCTCGACCTGACGCACACCCAGATGCGGCGTTTACTGGACGCTGGCCGCCTGTGAATTCCCTATGTTACACTTATCTACACCGTCGAACAGGTATACAAAGGGGGGGGGGGGGTATTAATCTATGGCAAAATATCTGTGTCGCGCGTGGTTGAAGAGGCCAGCGACGACGTGTTTACTTCGGATCGGAGTACTGAAACATTTTCTCACCGCAGTTGCCGGGTTGCTAGCGTGCTAGCTGCTTGTCCTTCACTTCTACGGGAGAACATCTACGGAACGACAGTCGATTACAGACTACCCTACGGCTACAGACGTCATTTGCATTTCACGCACTGTGGCTCCGACGAAACGCGTAAGCCGATCCCTAAATCAGTTTAGTCCATCGCGTTGCCTGAAAGCGCTGTAGCTGCCATGAGGCACGCCAGACTCGCTATTAATATGCTTTAGGCCCCTGTTTGCTTATCGCTTACATCTTTGGCGAGTGAGCATAAAGGCTCCCTTATCTCTTATCGCAATAGCACACTTCATGATGAGATCGTTCATTAGACAAAACCTGTGCGTGTTAATTCGCTCTCCTAATACCTAAAAATAGTGGTTGACACTATGCTGGTTGACTGACCGGATTGTGTGGTATCGAGTGGTCTACAACTACCAAAATAATACCATGTAGTAGCGCCGACTTCAGTGCGAGAGGAAGACGTGGCAAGACAGGAAGCGAGCGGGCCAGAATTGTGGCGTGCGGCGTCGTGTGACAAAGCAAACATAACGTTGACGTGACTATCATACCCTCTATAGTTGCAGACTGAAATGACACGTGAGAAATGAATTGGAAAGACACCTTCTCAGGGCTAGATGACGAAGTCTTGGCCATCCTTCCAGAGTGGGTATGTGCCATACGGACGCGTCAACAAACTAGCAAACAAAACAATGTGTTGGCACATAGAGGAAAGAAGAAGACAAAGACGCGGCCATCGGCGGCCACGGAACAATGCGTCTGAACGGACCGCGGGTTTCCACGACGCCGCCTCCTTGGGCCGAGTCCACCCATCTCAAGCGCTCCGGAATCAGCGGCCGTCCACGACAGACGCCTGCCGGAGTCCCCACCGCACTCGAGTCCAGACAATGGGCCGGGCCCGGCCCGGCTCTGGGCCGGAAGACAACAGCCGCGGTTCGTGGTGATGGTGGTTTCGCCCCTCGGAGTTTCTCTGTGTCGTGGTTGAAGAGGCCAGCGATGCCATTGTGAGTCGGTTCTGTGTATTTACTTCGGAGTCCCGAAACAACTTCACGCCGCAATTTCTCGGTTGCTGCCGTGCTTAGCTGCTTGCAGTTCACTTCTGCGGGTGAACATCTACTGGACAACAGTCGATTTGGGAATGTGATTTTAATTGAAATGCATAACAAAAAAAATTAACGTAACTGAAGGCGAATGATGTGCACAGTGTTGTTGCGGAAAAGAAAGACATCAGGTTGTTGTCAGAGGCTGTGCGCCATCAACATTTCTAGATGTAATCACTTACTCCTGAGAATTCGGTGACTTACCTCGGGTACTTACAGACAACCCTATACATACAAAGGCATGCGAACGTTTAACGTGGTAGCCTGCGGTAAGGCTTTTTAACTTCGACGCCCAGAGTAAATTGAAATTGGGGAATGGCCCGTCTGAACTTGGCGCCGCGTGCGAGCGTTCCAGTGTTCTCACGACTTTCAGCTCGTGCTGAAGAATATAACAAATGAGTTTCGGTTACGGCGAGCGTCCGCTGGCCGTATGGTTTTCTGTGAGGTCCTTCTGCAGCTTTCACATGGTGAACCCGCGGGCGAGCATTTATCAATAAACGCATCGCCAACACTATACTATTACGAAGGCTTTTTTTTTTTTTTCCGGGACGTGTTAGCATATGTGAACAGAGAACTCTGCGCGTCTCCGTGGTCATGCTTCAGAGCGAGGGCTTCTTTGTTGATCGCGAAGGAGTCTTCGATGGTCGCCTACACACACGGAGCGTATTCACGCAGAGTGTTTGTTTATCACACTGCACGTTAACTTTAATGGCTACGGTGTCGCACTGCCAAGGATCTATAGGACGTAAGTGTTGTTACCGGCCACCTTGGCTATGTTTTGAAGGTCCGATGGAGGCGGAAATGTTGTAGGCCCGTGTGCTCAGATTTGGGTGCACGTTAAAGAACCCCAGGTGGTCGAAATTTCCGGAGCCCTCCACTACGGCGTCTCTCATAATCATATGGTGGTTTTGGGACGTTAAACCTCACATATCAGTCAATGTGTTTTGAAGGTGGTTGAAACGAAAAATCCCCGCGTGCTCCACGTGATCAAACTTGATCGCTATAGTTCCCCCCCTGGAATTTATATTATTCCTAATAATTTATCATCGCTGTGTCTTATCAGTGGCTGTGTTTTATCATCTCTCCACTCGGCGGCGAGCTGTTTACAAACTCGCGATGACCTCGCCTGACTAAGTTAGGAAAATTATTCCCCGGTTACGTGCGTAAGCGATGATAAGGTGCATAGTGTCAGCCACCACCTCGTCTTCCACGTCTCCATTAGGGCTGCTGCGTAATAGAAAAAAAAAAGAGTGCGCATGAACAATGGAGGGATGGATAGGCATGCGGCGATTTCGTTAAGACCTTGGAATTCCTGTCTTTTTTTTTTTTTTTTTTGTCGCGTGGGGGCTTACATTATCTTCTGCCGCGGTCATCGTCAACAGCTACGCGTTGCCTTTCTTCCTCGTCGTCTTCCTTGTCGTCGCGAATTTCACGTGCCTGGGTTTTCATCTGTCCTGAATGTACGCCTGTATGTTGACTGCGTCTTGGCATATGAGGCTCGGACAGGTTTTCACGCTGGTGCATAGAAGGGCGCTTTATAAGATGCTCCTTTGCGCCGCGCCGTTTTTATGTGCCTCCCAATCACCACTGGACTTATTCGATTATAGAGAGAAAGTAGCTGACGTTTCCCCCGTTCGCTTAAGGAAAGTCGCGGAAAATGTTGCGGGCGTGGCGCCTCGGTGCAAAACCGCGCACTTTCAAAAGCGCGCCTTTGCAAACCTCAATAATATTAGATAGCGCAAACTGTCACAAAATATATGATATGTCGTAAAAACACGAAGACGAAACATGCACTGATATATAGCGTTTGTGGAGCCTACTGTATTTAGTCTCAGAATAGCAGCACTACCCCTGTGTTGGCTATGCTCTTTCAAAACAATGTAACATAATACGTTTTTACTAACATGGCAGTGCAGAGAAGGCAGGCTGTGCATCTACCTCGTTCCGCAGTGAATTTCTCGCACTGCGTGACAGCTTTGTTCGGCGTGTACACCGCAGTTATTCTATACTTTATTCAGTTTTGTCGTGTGAGTCATTGTTTCGGTTTCGAGTCGCTAAAGCGCCACCAAGTTGGGACGTACCCGCGTCGTTTGGCACCGTTCCGTGTCGTGTCGGTGACACCCCCGTCGGGTCGTTGTCCAAAACAAAAACAAAAAGAATCAGTAATAATAACGAACGCTGCTAACGCCCTGCTTTGTTTGGACTGGTACGACGACCACTCTTTCGTATCGGCGAACGAAAAGAAACAAAAACGGACCACGACGGGGTGTCGTCCGCTTGGCGCGCTGTCTACCGCACCGCCCGCCCTCCTCCGGCCATTCACTTTCGTTTCGACAACCCCCCTTCCTCATCTCACCGCCACATTCGAGCATCCTTGGCCCATCCATGACACACGGCGGCGCATTTGAGGCGGCCGATTCGGTGTGAAAAGCGCTCCTCCGCTCTTGAACTCGTGCCAAGGTGAGTGCTCCTCTTGCTGCGGGGCAACGTTTACGAACTGTATGCGTGCTCGAGGCTGCATGCACGTGCACCCGTGGGCGACGATGGCACGGGAATGCTGCGTGGAGTAATTGCGCTCACGTGGTTGATTCTTCCGACATCCTGGTCGTTTTAAGATGTGAGCCGCAGCATCCGTGGGGACGCTAGCGGTTGACTTACCTCGTGATGTATACTTATATACAGTCGTCGCTGATTTTTCTCGATGTTGGGAATATATGTTTTATGTTGCGAGACAAGTACCACGGGAACATCGCCTCTTTTTCACTTGTCGCTTGAAAAGGAAGTCTGGTTGTCGGATTTATTTTGAATATTGTCTTCGCGTATGTGGCCCTGTCTTTGAACTCCGGCAGCGTGTCCTATTCGTATACTGTCCCGTGTCTCGCTGTTAAGCTCGACGGCGCGGGTTCGACTCCCGGCCGTCATTTTGATTCTAGCGGAATGCAGAGAATAGTCATGCGATTTGATGTAAGTTCACGTCCTAGAATCCCGGAATTTCTGGAGCCCCTTTCTACGGCGTTTCTCGTAATCATTTCGTGGTTTTGGTACGTGAAACCCCAACATCCATGTTATCATGTGCATCGTTTTTTATCGAGCGCATTCTCGTGTAGGCTTTCGCTATCTTGAGTGCTTCTTAACGACGTTTCTCTCACCGATCACTGTCTGTCATCAAACTTGGAAAGATACTGAATATGCGAGTTTACCTCTGTTGCAGAAGTTCAGCAGGTGGTGCACGATTGAAGAGATCAGAAAGTCTTGTACATTGTATGCCCCCTTTTGTGGCAGCGTTTCGACAAATGGTCCGGCCTTCATCAAGGCAGTTGCTGTGCAGGGATTTTTCATATGATGTTGTACTGTGACTTGAAGTACGCTCTGTGTCGCTTGGTCAACCTTTCTCACCCTGACGTTAGGTTCTGTAGTTTGAGTAGAAGTTGAACGTAGGTTTATGTTCATTGTGATATTTCAACGCGCACAGAAGGCGGTGACTCATTGCAGGGTACGAACGGGCGTCTAACTTGTCTGTTCGTTTTGGAAAGTTTCAGAACATACAAGCACAAACTGTGTGCTCAGTGAAGATTTTTGCTGTTCTATGCTGATATAGGTGTTTGTTTATGTGCCTATAGGCTCTGAAATTTCCAAAACTAGTTGTTGGGGGTTACGTATTTACAAGGCACCCGATTGTAAGTCAACGAAAATGTAAATCAAACACCCGGACCCCCCCCCCCCTTCCCCCTTCGAAATTGCAGGGTGAATAAAAAAAAGCAAAAAGCAAATTTACCTACGATGTCGCTGAATGGAACCAACTCGGAATTTCTTTACGCAAGGGTGGGTTCACGACAGTCCCTCAAAGCTCTGCAGAAAAGCTAGCTTCGCGGCAACTCGAGCAGACCATTTTTACAAAATTTCTCGCGAATCGTTGCTTAGGGTGCTGCTTATACGTGTGAAAGTACCGCATTTGTTACAGATAGAGCCGGCACGGTCGTGTCCTAACCATGCCACGGCGTGCCTAATTTCTAGTTTGTTTCGGTTTCGATCGGAAGTCGACCTCCTATCTTCGGATTTCAAATTTATATCATATGGGTCGACCTGTTATCTTGTACATATGGTAAGCGCTCTTTGGTTATACTATGTTGCCGCTGAAATGTTGCTGATTTATCGTAGTGGCAATCAACGTAATGATCTCATCAATGCCTACCGCACCTCTCTTTTGTCCCGGCCACCTGTGCAAAGTTTCGTTTTCAGCTTATTGACACGAAAACTTCCACAACAGCTCGCGAAGCGACCTCCTGCATCCACGTAGCGTTTCACAAACTCTTCCACGACAATCCGGTGCGATCGCGGGTCAATGAACCCTTTAGTTTATTGACAGCTGCTGTTTTGTTAAAGCAAACGGTGGCAGGCCAGCGTAAAAGCATGTCCTCTCCAGCCGGCGCGCCGCCAACGCCTGTCTGTCGGCCCGGGCTCTATGGAGTGCACTCCCCGATATTAACCGCAAACAATGCCGCAGAGGGGTGCCCCTCCGTTTAGGCGAGACCGCTATACCGACCGCCCTGTTCTAACTTGAACGTCACCCTGTTTCTCTCCCCCTCTCCCTCGCTCACATACAAACACGCACGGACCGTGTACTAAGCGCGCGGTTCACACTTAGCCGCTCTGGAATTCGCGTGCGCCGTTGTGCAGGAATCACGTTCGAATGGCAGCGTCAAAAAAAAAAGCGTTTCGGTTGCGGCGTTTTTGTTTTGACTTCTCTGTCTGCGTGGCGTTGTCTGTAGACAGAGGGGGGGGACACCCCGCCGCAATCGTTTCCGACGTGCCATCACGCCGGACAGCTATAGAGCAGGAACCGCGAACCAGTTCGACTCGCTCGCAATTTGCCTTGCCGTGCCGGAATCGCGGCGTCATCACGGGGTGCGGCGGCGGCGGCTCGCGGCAAACGCACTAACGCGTGTGAACGCAAGTGTGCGTTTCTTTTTTTTTTTTTTTCTACGGACGCCGCGCGTAAAGCGTGCACGCGATGTTTCTGGAATGCCCGCTCATTATCATGTCGGTCCTGGTTTTCTTGCTGTTCGCTTTTTTTTTTTTTTTTCATTTCGAATCGTCGGCTGTCGCGGTTCACTCTTTGAACGTTCGTCCCGTTGCTTGTTGTTCGTTTGAAAGCATTTGAAAGAGACGGATCACTTACGGGCGTTTTAAACGTTCGTTAAACTGCTCCGCTCACATTGTTTTTCCCGGTACGTATTACGTTTCTTCATTTCCTTTCTGTTTTGTTATTGCCCCCTGGCTGTTTTTTTTTTTTTTGTTCGTGTGTTCCTAACACTTCGCTGCAGTTCGAAACTTTGACAAATCGACACGCTCGATCCGGCATGGGCGTTGTTCGGCGGAGTATTCTAAGCTCGCGATGCTATTCCGTTGTCTAGAAGGCTCGCCTGTCTTTGCTTCTAATATCGGAGGAAACAATTAAAAGCTATCATACAGACCGTGCTGACTTGGCCAATATTAAGGCGAAAGTCTTAGGCGCTTCATACCAAGCGCGAAAAGTTACCGCGTCTCCAGTAGTGATGAAAAAAAAAAGTCGCGTGATCAGTTATTGCGGGTAGATGACGTGAACGATGCGACGGCATCGTGACGTCACAGATAATAGTGGTTTGAATTTGTCATGATGTCATCACACAAAATCGTCGCATGTGAAAGCTGGGCCGATCACGGAGGCCGTGTAAAACCGGGTAAGGTAAAAGAAGTTGGAATGCATCCGATCCCAGAGGTCATGCAGAAGCACGTTCGGCGCAGAAATCTTGTGGAAAGTGAGAGAAGGTGGGGAGGAGGGTATGGAGTATTAATCTGTTGGCTTTGCCTCTGATCGAGTCGTCTTAGACGAATGCATAAGATTTTGTGAGCCTGTGAGTTTTTGTTTGTTTGTTTGGATCTTGGTGAACACTAATAAGGTACTTTATTGCTAATTGTCTTGTTTTGGCTCACTGTTGGCAAATATCGGCTTGTATCGCGCCTTGCGCTGGCTAGTCATGTTACTAGAGTCTTCTTCACTCAACCTAAACACAACGATGGCATTGCGTGTGAGAGTCGCAACACCAATTGCTTTCGCCTGACTTTTCTTGTTGATTCGTTGAGTGTACCTCGTCTTTTCTGTGGGACGCATTTCGCTTCGTCGCTTAACGAGCAGCCGGAGTAATTAACACCGGGGCAAGAGAGGACGGGACTCGTCTACGTGCATCAGCGCCTTAACCTATAGCCGCGGTGCACGCCGGCTCATTAATGCGTGGAATCGACCCGTCGGCAGATTGTGACAGGCCGCCCGGGATTTCGTGTGCGATTGATTACCTGAAACGACCCCGCCGTCTCACGACCTCGTATTTTGAGTCCTCCCGGTGGCTGCTTCGCAAGGTGTTCCCCGTTCAATAATCCCAGCTGAGCAGTCGTGTTTGGTTCTCGTTTCAATTACGGTGTGCGGAGGTCGTGTTCAAGTTAAGTATATTCAATCACATTCTGTCTGGATAATTTCCTGTGACATCGTGTTCAAAGAACTAACAACATCTGGGAAACAAAAAGAAAGAGGCCTGGGTTTGGTGAGTGGGGTGGGGAAAGGGGTTCATACATACATATGTGGGGTTTAACGTCCCAAAACCACCATATGATTGAGAGACGCCGTAGTGGAGCGCTCCGGAAATTTCGACCACACGGGGTTCTTTAATGTGCACCCAAACCTGAGCACACGGGTCTACAACATTTCTGCCTCCATCGGAAATGCAGCCGCCGCAGCCGGGATTCGAACCCGCCACCTGCGGGGAAGAAAGTTACTGACAGTCGCGCCGTTTGTGAGCGATATAACTAGGAACTAACTATGACTTAACTATGAACGTAGCATGCTTGAACGAAGGGAAAGATATGAGTGTATATCAAGGACGAACAAAAATATTTCTTGGCTCGACACATTTTTGTTTGAGCCCCTTTCTCTCAGTTGTAAGATCACTCCTATCAGTGGTGTCAGATGGTTGTAACCGCTACCACTCTCATATTGCCTGAAGCCTGGATAGCAAAACCTTTTTAAAATTGACTTATTTGTTAAAAAAGTTATGTTATGTTGGTCCACCACACCGTCATATCATATTAAGGGTGATAAAAAAGGGGATTGTTTTCGACGCGCTTGTGTCCGACACAATCGTACGAAGGTAGCAGACAATTAGGTCGATCAAAGCGTAGAGAACTTTAATTGCTGTCTTAAACTGTAGCGTATAGTCATTAGGACGCAGACTGAAATGAATCAGAGTTGGTTAAAAAAATCACCCTTTTCCGTCGGTGGCATTCGAACCGACAACCTTCGAATAACTCGAAGGGCGGGGACAGCAGCGTGCAAGTTCTCAGCTCTCTGTTCGGCGCCTTTGTTGTCGAGGGTCGGTCGAAAGTACCTTCTTTTCCAACCCGCCAATTAACGTGACTTCATGGCTTCTATTACAGCGTCCACGCGCGCTATCGCGGCTGTTGTCGAGAAATGCGTTGGGCCTTACAGCCGTCACTTGGGCTCCTTGAAAAAGCGCTGCTTTGTGGAGTCTCGCCGAGTGTCATTAAAATATAAAAAAAAAACATCGCGGAGACGCGGCAGGACCTCGCGAACACCCCCCTTTAGTCTCGCTAGCCACTAATTGCGCGAACGAGGCGTACAGTGAGTGGATTTTCTCTTCCTTTACTGGTGTCCCTCATATATAGTATAGACGCGTATGCAAGGAGCGCTGATGCTGCCTGCTCTTTGATGGCCGCCTTATTGCCTGGCAATTTTTCCGCGAGACAGAGGCGCCCACGTTCGTTTGCATACTCCGCCCCGCGTGTTCCGTGCAGCTCTCTACAGCGAAAGCTGTGATGAACTGTCACTGCTGATTGCAGAAGAGTGGCACTGACAAACTGCATAAGAATATAGTAGTCATCAGTTTGGAGATTCAAAATCACCATATGACCATGGGATAGGCCGTAAGGCGGCACTAGGCATGGGAATGTTCGACTGCCTGGATTTCTTTAACGGGCACCCAAATTAACGTGTACGTGGGTCTTTTGCCTCCATTGAAACGAAGCCGGGATTCGATCCCAGTTCCTTCGGATCAGTGAGCGATCACCACAACCGTTAGACCACCGTGGCGTGTGGCAAACGGGATGAAGTTTGTGTCTCCTTTGACGCAATAATGCCTTACTTCTGAGATTAAGCGTGGAAAATCATGAAACGTCGATTAACACGCTATCATTCCTTCGTCAATGACGCGCAATCATTGTCATTGCTGTTATTGTTAATTATTTTTTTTTTGCGTTTGTGAACGCGTGTAACGAAAGCAGTTGCTCTGAGAACCTTTTTTTTGCTTTACCTGTTGTACGAAAAGTTCAGCACCGTGGAACGCGTGAATCATCCTCCTCTCCGCTCAGTCTGGAACACGCAGCCGCACCTCGTTAAACGATTCGCCGACGCGATCGCCATATCGTTCCGCTGTGCTGCACCGAATTGGTGGGTCGGGTTGTACGTATACGATGCGATGCACGCGGAGCAGGGGGAACACGCACTCGAAGTGCGGGTGGTTCGTCTCAATTACACACAGTGCGCGGCCGTTAACGCCGCTATAGGTGCTCGATTCGAGCGAAGGCGCGCAGGTTAGGCCTGCCGAGCGGGTGTGTATTTTTGTTCATTTGCCTGTCTCCGCTGTCGTTCATCCTTGACACTAAGGAATGATGGAGGGAAGAGCCGGTTCTTCGTGTTTGGGCGGTTCGTTGTGTTTTTTTGTCGTTCGCGTTGTCTTTCTTCAGCTTTATCCTCCGCATCGGTAGTTCATTCGGCAACACTGTATTGCTGGAAAGCATATCTATCATCGGGGAAGTTTGGTAAGCGGCTTGTTGGACCCTCCTCTTCTCTCTGGCGAGGCTCTAACGTTTCGGCAAAGAAACCAGTTTCTGTCGCGTGATGCGTTGGTTATACCTTAGCGTGATCCCCTTCGCGGGCCTGTTTCTCACGAACCACACGTAAGGAACGAGTTTACGTCAATACTATTACCCGGTACGTTGACACCGACCCCAAGGACGGGACCCCTCCCCCTGAGAAAATGTATTACACACTGCAACGTATTATTGCAAATGATTGATCAATTGATATGTGAGGTTTAACGTACCAAAACCACCATATGATTTCGAGAGACGCCGTAGTGGAGGGCTCCGGAAATTTCGACCTCTTGGGTTTCTTTAACGCGCACCCAAATCTGAGCGCACGGGCCTACAGCATTTCCGCCTCCATTGGAAATGCAGCCGCGAAATGCAGCCGTTTGATTCTGCCAAATGATGCCAGCGGCAACAATTGGCAGAATCAAACGCCTTCTTTAGAAACTGGGTTGTTCTTCAGGCTAGGAGAGGAGGTTGGGGGAGGAGGGGACCACATGCGGCAATGGATGTTTGTCTCATGTGAGCTAGTATACCGCCAAAAAAGAGCAGCGTTCATTTGAATTGATTGTCAATGTTCGGAGTGATCCTGCATTTTTAGCCGTGATGTGTAGTCACAGGTAATTTGTACCTGAGATGTGCGTAACTGGAAAGATTCGCTCATGTCCTCGGTGGTATAGTATCAACGCCCAATACGAACCACCGCTTTGTAATTTCAGTATACTTCGGGTGCTATAATTGTCTACGAATAGAACGTATCGCTATGATTATCTTATCACCGAATACCATCGCCATGCTTACGTTATTCCTCGACTCCCGCCAGCTTGCCGTTTTAAACGAGATCATCGTCATCGTACTCGGCTCTTAGTGAGGAAACCAACCTTAGCGTAGATACAATGAATGATAATCTGACGAGTATCATTACGGAGTGTGCAGTGGAAGTTGGAGGCAGGGTAGTTAGACAGGACACTGGCAAGCTTTCCCAGGAAACGAAGAACCTAATTAAGAAGCGTCAAATCATGAAAGTCTCAAGTACAACAGACAAAATAGAACTAACTGGCAGAGCTTTCGAAGTTGATTAATAGGCGTAAGGTATGCGATGTAAGAAGGTATAACATGGAGAGAATTGAACACGCTCTGAAAAACGGAGGAAGCGTCAAAGCAGTGAAGAGGAAACTTGGGATAGGCAAAAGTCGGATGTATGCACTAAGGGACAAAGAAGGCAAAATAACTACCAATATGGATAGGATAGTTAAAATAGTGGACGAGTTTTACAGAGATCTGTACAGTAGCCGAGACAACCACGACCTTAATACTATAAGAACTAGCAGTAACCCAGATGACACCCCACCAGTAATGATAGAAGAAGTCAGAAAAGCTTTGGAGAGCATGCAAAAAGGCAAAACTGCTGGTGAGGATTAGGTAACATCAAACCTGCTGAAAGATGGAGGACAGATTGTGTTAGAAAAACTAGCCACCCTGTTTACGAGGTGCCTCCTGACGGGAAGGGTACCAGAGTCTCGGAAGAACGCTAACATCATCTTAATTCATAAGAAAGGAGATGACAAGGACTTGAAGAATTACAGGCCGATCAGCTTGCTCTCTGTAGTATACAAGCTATTTTCAAAGGTAATTGCTAACAGAGTAAAGGAAACATTAGAATTCAATCAACCAAAGGAACAAGCAGGATTTAGAACAGGCTACTAAACAATTGACCACATTCATACTATCAATCAGGTAATAGAGAAATGCTCAGAGTATAACCAACCACTATACATAGCCTTCATAGATTACGAGAAGGCGTTTGATTCAGTAGAAATATCAGCCGTCATGCAGACACTGCGGAATCAGGGCATAGATGAAGTATATATAAACATTCTGGAAGAAATCTACAGGGGATCAACTGCCACCTTAGTGCTTCATAAAGAAAGCAACAGAATACCAATTAAGAAGGGTGTAAGGCAGGGGGACACAATCTCCCCAATGCTATTTACCGCGTGCTTACAGGAGGTTTTCAGAAGCCTAGAATGGGAACAGTTAGGGATAAGAGTTAATGGAGAATACCTTAGTAACTTGCGCTTTGCCGATGACATTGCATTGCTGAGTAACTCAGGGGACGAATCGCAACTCATGATTACGGAGTTAGACAAGGAGAGCAGAAAGGTGGGTCTTAAAATTAATCTGCAGAAAACGAAAGTAATGTACAACAACCTCGGAAAGGAGCAACGCTTCGAGATAGGTAATAGTGCACTTGAAGTTGTAAAAGACTATGTTTACTTAGGGCAGGTAATAACTGCAGAGCCTAACCACGAGATTGAAGTAACTAGAAGAATAAGAATGGGGTGGAGCACATTCGGAAATCACTCTCAAATTATGACAGGTAGATTGCCACTATCCCTCAAGAGGAAGGTATATAACAGCTGTATCTTGCCGGTACTTAGCTACGGAGCAGAAACCTGGAGACTTACAAAGAGGGTTCAGCTTAAATTGAGGACGACACAGCGAGCAATGGAAAGAAAAATGGTAGGTGTAACCTTAAGAGACAAGAAGAGAGCAGAGTGGATTAGGGGACAAACGGGGGTTAAGGATATCATAGTTGAAATAAAGAAGAGGAAATGGACATGGGCCGGGCATGTAGCGCGCAGACAGGATAACCGCTAGTCATTAAGGGTAACTAACTGGATTCCCAGAGAAGGGAAGCGGGTTAGGGGGAGACAGAAGGTTAGGTGGGCAGATGAGATTAAGAAGTTTGCGGGTATAAATTGGCAGCAGCAAGCACAGGACCGGGTTCACTGGCGGAACATGGGAGAAGCCTTTGTCCTGCAGTGGGCGTAGTCAGACTGCTGCTGCTGCTGCTGCTGCTGCTGATGATGATGATGATGATGATGATCGTCATCGTAATCACACCCACCGCAGGCCAAACGCTTCTCCCATGTTCAGCCTGTCAGCTCAATCATGTGCTTGCTGTTGCCACGTCATCGCCGCAAACTTATTAACGTAATTTGCCCACCTCACTTCCCGAGTCGTCCTAGCGCGATTGTCTACTCTTGGTAACCAGTATGTTACTCGGTAACGATCAGTGGTTAACTTGCCTGCCCATGCCCACTTCTTCTTCTTGGTTTCGACCAACATCAAATCAAATCAGATTTTATTTCCACAATGTACAATCTTACAGATGAAGGGGGGAAAAAAAGCTGCCGAGAGGCGGTTTGACTACTTCGTAGCCCAAAGTAATCTATGGCATGTGCGCAAAAGCAAGGAGGTCCTTAAAACCCGTTTGTTTCCTGACCCAATTGTACATCCCGCGCGCGGTCCGATAGTCACCGTTGTGTTAGTCCGCCGGTTAGTTACCGTAAGCCGAAGCCTAGGCTACCGAGAAGTTACACTGTATCTTCCCCGAGGCTATAGCTATAGCAGCCAATGTGCTGCTAGTTCCATGATTGCGGCCCGAGGGGCGACGGTTGCCGGTTGCACGCGTGTAATCTTTGCCGCCGGTTCTTTGATTGAGTCTGCTAGTTGGTAAGGTAAAGGTGATAGGGCAGCCCCACGCAATCTCACAATGCGACCTTACGTTGCAAGACGCCGTGATCAGCCTGTACGCCGGTAGAAGCCGTTTTGTACGCCGTCGGCGCGTGTGCCACTTGTCTCCTGCAGCGTTTGCATCGTTTCTCGGTGGCTTGCAATCAATCGGCCTCGAGTGAACCCTAACCATTATGACCCCTTTGGTAGCTTTAGTTCAGTATAGGCTGGTAATATGCAGGTCATGCAGTCCATTTCAACACATACGTGTGTATGTGTACGATGTCTCGCACACGTATTCCATCGGATCGGTAAATTGCTTATTGACGTTTAGCACCTCCTCGGTATATCCACTCGCTAGCAGGTGTCACTACTTGTTTTTAGACAGCGCATACATTCTTGCTCCGAGCATTTCTTTCGCTGAGATCACGCTGTTTCCACGTGTTACAGTGACGCGTGATCCGAGTTTAACATTTCACGAGTGGCAGTTGATTGGTTGCACTCATCAGTTGCGGTTCAGCGCTTGTCTTGTGTAGAATTCCGTCGTCCCCGTCTGTATATACGCATTGGTCTTCCATGATGCTTTATCAGCTAGTCCACCACGCCATCCTCTTGAGCTTAGTATTATTGAAGTGAATGTCGTAAATGCCTCATCAAACACGAAAAGAGTCCACCGGTGTCAACCCGAGTGGTGCAAACAAATAGTGTAATCACGTCACCGTAAGACGTCACGATGACCAGTGGTTATGTGTCTTCGCATATCTTCAAAACTTGTGACCCCATCATCGCCGTATGGTTACCAATCTCTGAGAGATCGCGTCCGTTTGCCAGCTTGGGTGGTCGACAAGCGTGTACCTGGAAGCAGTACCAATGGCTGAAATGCTCGATTGCTATGCGCAGTATAGCGCTGTTCGTGCATGGTGCTTTACCGGGAGATGGCAGCACTGTTTACGCAGCGTTGCCAGAACGCCGCAACAGCTATAGCTGCAGCCCAACTGAAGTGCCCGCTCGTTTGTTTTTGTTTTTTTTTTCAATTCCTAACTTGTATGCGGATGTCTTGCCGCTGCCGAGTCTTGTCGCCCTATAGCCGATGCGGAAATACGTGTGTGGGAATACGTGCGTGATTCCTATAGAATGACGAAGATCCTGCATACGGACCCGCCGTGAGTTTTTTATTGGTCCCTTGTATGCGATTATCTTGATCTCGGCGCACCACTTATACAACCCAACTCTCGCGTACGCGCCTAATTTGCAAAGTTAAAGCGATGAGTATCGCCCTTTTCCACTTTTTTATATCTCTAATGCGTTGCGACTCCAGCAGGAGGGGTGCTATGAAAGCTCTCGTGTTTTTGTAGGGTTAATGGGCACCGACATAAAATGCTCTTTAATGGCTACACCCGACTCTGATTATCATTGATGCTTGCCTCCACTTTCCTTAAGGCTGCACTTTGTTGCCATAAAGGAGTGACTCTTGCGCGGTTCTTGCATCGGTGTATGCCACCTCGCAGCACTTACCGCACTACGCGGAAGTCTGTTCACGGGCAGCCGCAGCATCGGAGATGCGCTCGACGCGTCGCCATTCGCGTGCAAGCGGCCGCAGTTGACATCGAAAAAGTAATTGCGACCCGCGCAGACGTGAGTTGCTACGGGCGCGAATGCGACATCCTTCTCTATAGAGCGAACACCGATACGACTCTCGCCGCACAGTCTGCGGCGTACTACGGAGGACCACGGCGTAAAGGATC
Source organism: Rhipicephalus microplus (assembly GCF_043290135.1). NCBI lineage: Eukaryota > Metazoa > Arthropoda > Arachnida > Ixodida > Ixodidae > Rhipicephalus > Rhipicephalus microplus. The sequence continues at coordinate 34,065,211 of NC_134709.1, read as the reverse complement.
CGGGGCCGTTACCGTTTTATATACAACCCACTCTGACATTCGACTCGGAGTCGCTGGGGCTGTTGTGTGTGCGCGCGAGCAGCTGCCTGAGAGGCGCCAGACTGTTTACGGCCCTTTACTGTGTCGGTGCCGTACGTGTGCGTCTGTCTGTCTGTTTGTTCGACCCTACGTCGCTGTTAGCTCATTGGCCTGTTGCCGTTAACTGTGCCTGAAAGCCTGGGAGGCGGCGGCGCTGCGGTGCTTTGTCAAGCTAATGATTCGAAACAACGCTGCGAGGAAAGGAGAGAACGAAGTCGGGGAACTGTTAGAAAGGAAGCGCTGCGATTACTCTGTATGCGCAGCGTCCTTCGCTCGTCCTTCTCGTGTCGGGTTTGATTAAGCCGTGATGAATATCTCCTCTGAATGCGTCGGGGACCAAAGGAGCGTGCTTGGAAAGGTTGAAACTCTGTCTTTTGGCTCTCTCTTTTGTCTATAGGTCAGGGTGTGGCTCACGAAGATTGCTGTCTTTTGGAGCAATGCGAAGAGGTTAGAAGTCCGCGAGGTCGCTGGTCCGTGCTAACTTGCCGGCCTACTCCCTAAATTACGGTGCCACCGTCTCCTTGGCGAGTGGTGGAAAGCCTGAAGAACGTGGGGCGAACTTCTGAAGCGTGTGTGTGCGAGTACCGCAGGGGGGGGGGGGGTCTAAAACGTGGTGCACCGTTAACGCGGACCTGGTTGTGGATAATATTTATTTATTTATTTGGATAATATTTATTTATTTATATGGATGCTTATAGGATAAAGTATTGCCGTGCTTTCCAACTGCAACCTCCCGCTCCGCTATAGCAACGAGCTTATCTCATTGTGTTTGTTGTACGCAGGAAAGGCCGTTGAAGACCTGACCCACGCCAGTGACCATGGCCCGCAAGCAACTCCTGGTAGCCTGGAAGGCCCTACGGAGGGTTCTGCTACTAGCATTCGTCTGGATAGGCGTCTGCTACGCCGTGTTCCACTTTACTCACGGAGCCGGCAACTCGTTCCTCATCGGGCCGTTTCAGAGATCGTTGCTACAAACGGCTGCGCCGCCTGAACATCACGTGCCCGTGGAACCGCTCAAGTCCGTACCCACCTCGAAACTGGAGTCATCGACGGCTTCGCGACGCGACACGACGCCCGATGGAAAAGCGCTCCTCGATCTGCGTCCTCACATCGACATATCCCCGTCCGTCTCCATGAAAGAGTTCCTGTCAAAGCTGTCCAACATGTCCAACATACCTAGGGCCTACTGGGAGAACGGTCGCAGGCCTGCCATCAGCTCCAAGAGTTGCGTCAAGTTTCCGGAGCTGTACGACATTGCCTTCAACAACTTGTACTGGCAAAAGCTTTCCGCTAAAAACGGCACATTCTACATCTACGGCGCGTACTTCGACAACAGGTCACGAGTTGGCAACGTACCCCTGGTTCGCATCCTGGTTATGGCTGACAGAGTGAAGCCGCCGCCGACGCTGTGCCAGCTGTGGTACAACAATGCTGCCTACCCGACGATATCCACCACCAAGTACACCTACGCGTGGTACTCCAAGTGGGGCAACTACCAGGACGGCATCCTGCAGCCCTTCATCGTGACCTGTAAGGCGCCCTACCTGAACCCGAAGCGAGAAGCTCCCCTGAGCGTGTCCCTCGTGGAAAAGCAGTGCGACAAGCCCACGAACAACGTGCGCGTCGTGAACAACAGGCCGGCCGTCAAGCAGGACTTCGCCGTGTGCGTCAAGGGTCTGGACTTCCTCAAGGACGACCTGAGCGTGCGTCTGATCGAGTGGATAGAGCTGCTTAACATACTGGGTGCCAAGAAGATCTTCCTGTACGAACTCGAAATTCACCCCAACATATCTAAGACCCTTCAGTACTACCAGCAGAAAGGACTGGTCGAGCTCACGCCCATCACATTGCCCGGAGGCCAGCCCAATCTGCCGGGCCTGCGGCACAACTTCCTCAGCATGAAGCTCACTCACAAGCGCCAGAACGAGCTGATTCCGTACAACGACTGCCTCTACCGGAACCTCTACTCCTACGAGTACATCGTTCTCCTGGACATCGACGAGGTCGTCATGCCCGTGCAGCACCACACCTGGAAGGAGCTCATGAACGACGTCGTGCCCATGGCCCTGCAGCAGAAGAACTACACGAGGGCCAGCTACAACGTCCGCAACGTCTACTTCCTCGACGACATGATGAACGAAGAAACTAAGCACACCGTGCACGAGGTGGGCATCCCGGGTTACATGCACATGCTGCAGCACGTGTACCGCGCCAAGAACTTCACCAAACCAGGATCGTACGTCAAGTGCTTCCACAACGTGGAGCGCATCGTGTCCGTGCACAACCACTTCCCGCTCAACTGCTTCGGGACGTGCACCACGTACAGCATCGACACGCCGTACGCGCAGTTGCAGCACTACCGCAAGGACTGCGTGGGGCCCCTGAAGAAGAGCTGCAACAGCGACTTCAAGGTCTACACTGTCAAGGACACCACGATATGGAGGTACAAGGACGAGCTCATACTGAGGGCCACCAAGGCACTTAAAGACTTAGGCTTTTTCTCATAGCATCTAGTGATTAATTAACTTTATGGAAGAACAACAAATGAAACCGTGTTCGGGGACCACGTCAGGACGTAGTGGTTCCAGTGCGTATGCCCCGGCGTCGACTTCGTGCTGCGAAGGAGTGTCACGACGCGACCCGGACTCGCGCACCGTAATCCACGGTGCGTCTGGTGATCAAATGTGTGTGTGGTGTCGCTGGTAATGCAAGTCTCGGCCGTTCGTGTGCCTGCAGTGTGTGTTGTGCTGTGCTGTGCTTTTTGTACGCTGCTTTACAAGCCTCTGTGAGCGTGTGCATCAAGGGCACTTAAAGGACACCGACCACGCTGTGTCGTGGCGTCTAGTGATTCGCTGTCTTTGCAAGTGTGATTACATCAGCTCGAGCTTCTTCGCTTCAGTGCCTAAAGTGTGCGGGTTCTGGGCCCACCGTTTAAGTGCTCGGTTACAGACTGCCGAAGGAAACCCTGTGACTTTTGAAGGGGAAGGCATATACGATCTTTCTCACAGACTGCGTATAGTAATTGCGTGTCGTGCCTGGACAACGTGTGCTGTATGTTGCGCCTGCCTTGTGTTGACTGCATTAGCACCTTGTTCGACGGATTTTTTTTCTTTTTCTTGTGCCATAGCGTTCCTCGAGTTCCGCGCGTGTGGTGAGAGTGCAACGACCGTTCATGACGTCAATAGTCTTAAGGAAGTGTATACGTTTCTTTTGGTCGAGCCTGGTGAACACAAACTATTGTTGAAACTTTTGTTGCTAGTACGGTCTGTCTCGTTTGTCTGTTATTTTCTTTTTTTTTTTTGCTTCCGTCAATTGTACAGACTTTGTCCCGTTCACGTGGTGGAAGTTGCGAATGGTGTTTTTTGTCGCGATGTACAAAGACTAACACTCATTTGTGACGTTAGAGTATCGCTGATTATGTTGGGAGTTTATCTTGCTCGAGTCGTAGGCGTGATGCATTCATTCCGTTGGTTCTCGACTGTGCGACTGAGGTTGGGCGAACTTTTTTTTTTTAGTACATTGCTTAGAGCGCCTGCTATATGGTTTGGTTAGTTGTTGCGTTGAATTGTTTCTCACTTAAGTGTGATGAGAGCGTCACACCGCCTTTTATTTCCTATTCACTTTTTGTCGCGTTCCAGACGCGCGTATTTATTACTGTGATTCCGATCCCGGGTCGTAGAAACGCCTGGGTGGACTTAGTTAAGGCTTAGAAACTGGAGTGGCTACTTGCGGCTTCTCCAGCGCAGTATTCAGCGCCGACGTTGTGGCGTTTTCTGTACATAAATACCATTCAGGAGAAAAAAAGTTCTTTAAAAAAAAGTGCTGGTCATTAGTGAGTTTGTCGATGTAGGATTTTTTTCCACCTCTGTCAGGCGCTGTTTGTATACCAACAATCGCGCATGGCACAGTGAAGTGGCGTGACCGCCCGACAGCCCGTCTGCGCGAGTGGTCGCTACAATAAACATTTGTTAAAAAATAATCGATCTGCTGTGTCTTACTTGCGTAGCACGCGGGATGTGTTCCCGGTGAACTAACTGCCTGTGATAGTTTTCGCGAAGATGACAGTGGATCGCTTGGGTTATCACCTATTCGATTTGACGTGATCGAACATGTGTTCCGAGTTGTGTCTCATTTTAACGTGACAGCGTTAAAAACTCGTTTCGCGGTAATGCCGGTGGCGGTGTTGGCGTCGTTGGCTGTGCGCGAAAAATCATCTTTGCGCGACCGAAAAATCGAGAAAGATGCAAATAGCGAATAATAATCGGGGCTTGGGATCGAACGCGGGTCGTTGCGAGGCAGGCGGATGTTCTGGTCACACAGCCACGCCTCTGCTTGTGAATACAATGAAAATAACCTATTTTCTTAGAAATGCAGTGGAAGTAACTTTCATGCTTTACTAACACATGCGTCCTGTATACATGCGCCACAATACAACTTTGAACATCACCCACCGTATTAATGCGTGGTACAAGCGTACATTGTCATCAGGAGTCAGAACATGGTGTTATCATGACTTTATAGGTTAAACCAAGTCACCCACTACGAAAGGCACACGCTACTGCACCCTTAAGACCCCTTAGGGGGTGCATTGCAAGTTCAAAAAAATTTCATACTCCGCCTGAAGTACGCACTAGTACCTGAACATTGCTATCGCGTTAAACTATTTAAGGCGAAGCTTAAGGGTATTCCCATTTTTTTTTTTCAGCTTGAGCGTGGATTGACACAGAGCAGAGACCAGAAATGGTGACGAAAAATTCGAATGTGCGAGTTAATTCACGCGAAGCTTGGCGCAGTGAAGCACGGGCTCCCGTGCTGCCCCCGTCGAGGCCGACTCGTCTGGCTTCGAGATGCACGGCTTCCTCCTTTACGCAATTTCTTACCGGCGCCTTGAAACACTTGTTTTAGTAAACATGTAATTGATTCACTGGAAAAGCGTATTTGCCTCACAAATCGAATGCCGCAAAAATTTTAGAATCCGTCCAGTACGAGCGGAATCGCAAAAGATTTGTCACACGCTGCAATCGCATTCTCTCTCCTCTCGTCCCGACGAAAGCGCTGGAGTCTGAGCAGGAAGGGATGGGAGGGGCAAATAAAAAACGCGACTTGCGCCTCGTGACCTTGAGCAATTTTTTTTTCTTTGAATACGCAGTTTTCTCAGTGTGCGTGGACAAGTAACGGCCTCTCGCGGCGACCTCTGTAACGACCCGAGCGCGCCATGTTCAAATCAGCCAGTGGCTGATAGATGGGCTTACTGGGCTTATTATTTTCCGTGATTTGTCGAGAGAAGAGAAAGCTATTTTCAGCTGACTTTGATAATTTATTGTGAGTTCCATGTGGCGTGCTGTGCTATAATATTTGGCTCGCGTGTGGTCGGGAGCCTCTACTACCGATCGGAAGCGTTTTCTGACCATGCTCAAAAAGTGTTGCAGGGCCCCTATAAGACGCCCCGTCACACTCTGGACACGCTCGCGCGCAGCCAGACTGCACTGAGGTTGCGCGCGATGTCTCCCTCGGTAGGTGTGGCTTAGCCAAGGCGCATGCGTGGCTTGGCCCCATGGAAGAAGAAAACTGCTCGGCCCGGTGGTGTATAGTGTCTGGTCGCTACGTGGCATGAAACTTACTTTCTCTTCTCTCTCTATTTTTTTTATCCATATCTTCCTTTATCTGTCTGTTTCTGTCTCTCTGTACTCTTGCTCACACCCATCACCGTCGCCACAGCTAGGCCAAGCCGTAGTGGTGAATTTCGGGATATGCCCAAATTCAGGGGCAAATACCCGTTTATGATGATGACAGTGGCGAGGTCGACACTTTTAAGACCTGCTTAAACGGCATTCGCTGTTAAAACCCGGAGTTGTGTACTTGCGTTTCGAATGCACGAATATACGTATGCGAAAATGTTTCCCGCGAGAAAATTACCATGAGTGCTAAACGCAGGACAGGAGCTACGCCGGCAGTTTAAAACGTAACATGTCAAAATATTACACGAAACTGCGGAAGATGTGTATGCAGTGCAGTCTGAAAAACACTTGTCTATAGAGCGGGCAAGCGCATGGCTGTGAACGCTGACGCCGTCAGCAGTCGCTATCATTAGAAAGTTTTCGAATAGCGTACCGCAAAGTTAGCGGTTGTCGCGGGCGTAGCGTTTGCGTATTTGTGACATATGAGATGTCGAATAGCATTTGCCCCCGCAAACCCTAACACACGCTCGCGGCACGCTCGCTTCCCGCAAAAAGGTGGTTTGCGGGTCGCAATCTATTTTGTATTTTTTTTTCGCGGGCGGACCGCAAACGCAAACGGCGGTTCGTGTTATGGTGCATGCGCAGTGGCAGCGGCCGCAACGCAAAGCTTCGCGGTACGCTATTCGAAAACTCCCTATTTTCTTCACAAAACCTGGCCGCAATGCGTGCCCCGTAGTGAACGGTTCTTGCATATATACTCGAGTTCTGCGAACGTGAAACACCAACAATTATTAATTTATTTTATTTATTTATTTTATTTATTTGTCATACTGTTAACCCTTACTTGGGGTCGTTATAGGGAGGGTGAAGAATTGAGCTGCACAACATTAAATATTAGAAAAGAAATTGTAAGATGAACTCAGTAACATATAGCATAATTATATGAGAAACACAGTTACATGCTCTTTCACTCAATACATTTACAACACGATATCTATGACCGATGAAACATTTGTAAGGAAACACGTACATGAACACTGATAACTATACATTTTCAACAATATGCCTATCAAGAGCAACCTCAAAATCACTCAAAATTCTTTTTACACATCATTCGCAATTCTTACACAATTTTTTACACATCATTTCGGCATCATCGGAACTTGTTTACACATCATTCGGCAATTCATTCCACATAATAATAGCATCGGGAAAGAAGGAAAATCTGAAGATATCTGCATTCACGCGTGATGCCGCTCCTATAGCGAGTGCCCTATGCCCCATCTCTGAATTACAGCGGATCACGCACTCCGGGCCAGGTGAGTTGGCTCTCGCAGATGCCAGTAAGTTGCTGCATGTTCCGTAGTGGACTTGCCGCAGTAGTGTTGTAGTGCACTTTTGTTCCGAAAAAACACTACGCACACCATTAAACGAAATACTTTGTTGGCGTGAATGGGTCGCCCAATATTAGTTCTCACGATGCTCGTACCAGCGGTTATAGTTAACTAGAGACTTTGCAGTCATGAAAATGGCGCTAATCAAAATATTGTTGCCTGTAACGAAGAGTGTAATGAACTACTTTTGGTGGCTTGTGAAGTAAAATGATTAATTACTTCAAGCGACCATTTTAAAGAAAATTTCTCGTTACCTTTGACCAAAATATAGCAAAATGGCATATTATGGTAAAACAAAAATGTGACTGAATAAGGTCTATACTTCTCCAAGTTGGCCACTCACACAAGTTAGTCTGAGTAGCTAACTTTAAGCGCGATAAGTCGAACAAATGTGTATGGTACTCAACCTATAGGTGTTGTAAATCAAGCGTGTAAATACATGAGTTGTGCATGAACATTCATTAAGGTAAATTGAAGGCAACTTCATTACTTCCTGCCAGCCGCAACCAAAGTTCTGGAAACGTAATTAGTGACATGGTTTATTTACTGTTCTGGGGTAATTTTGACTACTCTGGTTAGCTGCTGCAGAGTGTGTGCTGCTCTGTTTCTTCACGTTTAAGGCGCTGTCGACAATGCCACCCACGAAGCCTTCCTCAGCGCATTAGAAGTAGGAATCGGAGGCAAGATCTACGTAAGGGTTAGCTACTTACAGAATAGATCGTTTCACGTGCAGCCAGAGAATGTCCCAACACCCGAGTGTTTCGGTAGCCTAGGAGTCTCGCAAGGCGGTGTGCTAAGCCTGACGTTGTTCAACTTAACACTCATTGGACTATAGTTGGCAAGCAGCCTAGTAGCATACGATTTTCCATTTATGCTGATGAGTTATGACACCTGTATGAACGTCAGGTGTGACTCGACTTCGACTTCAGAAGGCAGCATCAGTGACATCGCACTGTCTATGTAAACGAGGGCTCGAGATCGCAAGTGGAAAGTGTGCAGCCGTGGCGTTCACCTGAAAGTCAATGTACGCTTACGGCATATCAATTAACGTGCACTTGGTGTCATCCAGCTGGAGTCGCAGGTTCTTGGGAGTCGTAATCAACCGGGTCAGAAACAGGTTAATGTATGCATACGCACACTGTCACAACATTCACAAAGAAATCTTCGACTATGTATTGGCTACATCGCTTTCGGCAGTAAACCTATGCTCCCAATGTTGTCAAGATAATTGCAGACGTCTCGATACGTTTCGATAAATGTGGTTAGCGGGAAAGTTATGAACGCCAATTCATAAGAACGACAGAGACAGGATGGGCGATTGTGAACGCCTTGTGAGGGCATTGTTTTGTGCTGAAACTTTCTGATAGCTATGCACCATATCGCCGAATTTTAAATTCTGTTAAAATGTAGCATCGACAGAAACCATCGGATTTTGTCATGTGATTTGCTGAATATTAAACAGCGGTTGCGTTATTTAGGGTACCATAAAAGTTGTAGCAGCTCAGTTTCAAGAAGGAAGGGGGTATAGAAACACAGCGTTCATGCCGTACGTGACGCTTTATCACTCCCAAAAACATATTTCTTCAAGCTTTGATGTGTTCGAAGAAATCTGTTACGTCTCGGTAATCAGAAGAGCGTTTAAACTTCAATGACATTTACGAATGCTTGAGTCACCATATGAGATATTTCCTAATTTCCCAACACCACTGCAGTTCAGTCATACCGACACAACATAGCAACGCCATAGGACGAGAGTTGTGTAAGAAGTCGATGCGCAATGGGGCCAGTGTAGCCTTTACAAAAATTTCGGTAGGCTGCTTATGAATTTGTTAGAACGAAAGTGGACCTTGGATTTCGTAGGGCGAGGGCGATTCCTGCTTCTTCCATACTAGTTGTGTCTGTGTCTTGGGCTGATATACAAACAACACGTTTTCCACAATGAATGACGCTTGCTGTATATTTGCTGTTCACTGGTCCAGCTGCATCGACAAAAAAAGGTGGCCTCAGTATCTGGGTATTTGTCGTGAAACTTTTGCCCGTGCCCGACGTCGATGTTCGTGGAACTGAGGATGCATGTTGCGTGGAAGGAAGTGGTTTGATGATGAAGCCCTGCCTCCATTCATGTGGGATACGTTGTTTTCCCCTTCTCTCAATGGGGGCTTCGATGCCAAGTTCTGACAGTGTTTTCCGTCCCGTTTTAGTGATGGCGAGGTGCATGACTTTATCCGTGTGGTGTGCATGGAATAGTTCTGATACGGTATTGTGGAGCCCCATTTGAAGCAGGCGTTCCGTGAGAGTCCAAGGGGGAAGGTTCGGAGCCTTCTTGAGGGTCACACGTATGTCTCTGTCTATTTTGTGCTCGTCTGCTTTCAAGACCCTCAGGTAAGGAAAGCTATAGGTTATGCGGCTGATAACAAATGCCTGAATGAGTCGCATTATGTCGTCTTCTTTCATCCCTCGTCGTCGGTTAGTCACCCGACTAATCATGCGAGAGATTTGTAGGCAGGACGTTTTTAGTTTATGTAAAGCAAATGAGTTGTTGCCCCGATTATTGAAGTGGACCCCCAAAATTCGGATAGTTTCAACCTCTTTAATTTGCGTTCCATTGAGTCGTACGTTGAGGAATGCGTTGTCAGAAGCCTTATTTCTATAAACTAGGATTTCTGATTTGCTGGGGGAGCCCTCCAGACCACTCTTGCGTCCTATCTTTTCTACGATGGAGGCGGCCTGTTGGAAGGCTTCTTCTATCTGACCCAGGTTACCAGACCGGCTCCAGATCGTCACGTCATCAGCATATATGGCGTGGTGTACTTGCGAAATTTCATTTAGGTCCTCCGGGAGGCGCATGAGGGCGATATTGAAAAGGAGCGGAGAAAGGACAGTCCCTTGTGGAGTACCAAAATCACCCATGGTGATGGGTTGAGATTTAAGGTCCCCTATTCGGGTAGTGACTTGTCTGTCTGTAAGGAAGTCCCGCACATGTGCATACAATTTTGGACCAAACCTGAGTTCCCGTAAGTTTTCCAAGATAGTGAAGTGTCAAACATTGTCAAAGGCACCCTTGAAATCAACCTAAAAAAATGGCCCTTTCCGCTTGAGTGGTACCGCTCCCAACCTGCTCTAATTGTCACAAGGTCGGTCACCGTACCGATACCGATTTGTGTCCTCAATAGTAGAGAAGCTGCTGCGTGAGATATGGACGCCACCTGGTAGCGCAGTCGGGTAACACAAGCATGTGCAGAACCCTGCCAGGTGGCAGCCCCACAGAGCGCTTTTTCGGGCATAGCGTGTTATTTTCACTGGTGCGTACGAATAACTTATTTCGTGTAGGGTGTGGAATTACGTATGTTATTTGAAATTGCGTATATATGTATTTTATAGTAAACTAACACACCGCCTAATACTTACGTATTGATGTTGCACCTCAGTTATGCGTAATATTTGCTTTTGATCTACAGTGTTGACAAGTATAGGGACGCAGTCACCAGTTCTAGGTGGCGGGGTGTTCAGCAAGTGCTTGAACTTTGGCCGGGTCGTTGAATCGTATGACAGGCAGATGCACAGACAGACCAAAATTTCCGCGTTCAAGTATCCCAAGAAAGACTGTCGCCTTTAAAAAAATTGCATCATCTCTCCCGCTAAAGGAAACCATATGTAGATGCAAAGCAGCGGGCGCTAACGCTAACGGCGCGGGGAGGGATACCAGAGGATAGTGGGAGCGAGCGTAAACTAGCAGATGCTCCCTGCGTCGGCTTTGCGAGGTAAGAGAGGGCGGAGTGTAGGAGAGATAGGGGGAGGGACGCGCATGCGCAGTAATGGTGGTCACGCCGCACACCGGATGGAGCTCGACCATAAGATACTTCGCAACTCAGGGTCAGGAACACGAAATAGAAAAGTTCTAAGTAATGATTTAGAAATCGTTACCTTTTTCTAACCCCCACCCCTCCTTCCACTGTTGAATGGGACAGCTTATTGCTCTCTCATAGTAGAGTACGTCCTACTAATTCGTCGAACGTTTGTTCTCAATACATTTGCTCTGGTAGTGCCCTGCGTTTCTTGTTTCTTTTTCAAAAAAAAAAAAGGCTGGATGATGGCCATCACAGAGCGCAGACAAGGCGTCCAGCTACGGACAGGGTTGTATGCAGAAATTTCTAGGGGTGAAGCTGCTTAAGGCGTGGGTAGGTCGTTACCTGTATGTATGCATGTATGTTGTAACAGCCTCAGAGCATATCTACGGATGATGATGAGTGGGGCGAAGCTTCGGAGGGTTTTATCGACAAACCGTGCATGATCCGCTGGCCGCGTCCATCCGCCGTCTGTCTGTGTGATGCACATATGGTAGGACGGAAACGCGGATGGACGTATGGACGGGCTGATGACCGCAGGAACGGCGCACGAACGGATGGATGCACGGACGGACACATGAACGGACGGAAGCAGGAACGAACGGATCAACGGAAGCGCGGATGCACCAAGGAGGATTAAAGAAACCTCACTTCGTGGATATGCTGCTATTTTTTCGGGGGTGGGGGGGGGGGGTGCACTTTCTTGACCGACAGCGGGGGCCCGGCAGATAAATGGTCAATTTGCGTATGCATGCTTGGCGAAAAAATTTTGGAGGGGGTGGGGGACTCGGGCCAGGAGTGCTATTCCATGGCCACGCACCTAGCTGTAAAGGGGGGCCGTTAACTGGTGGAGGCTGCTCTATTCCGAATTGGGAGTAGCCAACGGCTGGAGCCTGTCAGGACTTAAAGGAAGTTGTCCGTCGGTCTAGGTTGCTAATTTTAACGTCCTTATTGGTACTAGGTGAAATGAAAGCCAACGCTTCATTTGAATTATTTTGGAGAAAACACGGCACGAAAACAACGCCACAGATTACAGAGTGTCTATTACGTATTTTGGCGGCGCTAGCTCAAGAACATATCTTGAAACTTGATATGGTAAGTCTCCCGGTCTCTCAGAGGACGATGTACTTCCCATTTACTTGTTATGAACTCCGAAGGCATTAGTAGACGCCGCCATTATCTGTGATGTGAACGCGGTTAGTGCGGGAAGCACAAAGCGGTGTCGTGACGCACATCTTCAACAAGAAAATGTTGTATATATATATATATATATATATATATATATATATATATATATATATATATATATATATATATATATATATATATATATATATATATATATATATATATATATATATATATATATATATATATATAGTTATAAACTTCGAGAATAGTGCAGTATAGGAAACAAAACAATAAAATATTTATTTAATCCTAACAGTTTCGGCTGGTGGACCAGCCTTCTTCGGAGGATGTAAGTGAAATGATACAAGTTCCCGTAGCAGAGGGCCACCCTCACAGTTTAAAGACCCTCCAAAAAAAAGAGACAAACGGGCGAACGAGGTACCCGCTCGTTTCCGGCGGCTCTCCGTCGCTCCTTTCTAGTTCCTCTCCTTCTTCTGCTTCTTGTTGTCTGTTGCTACCTCGTTCGCCCGTTTGTTTTTTTCTCTCTCTCTCTCTTTTTTTTTTGGAGGGTCTTTAAACTGTGAGGGTGACCCTCTGCTACGGGAACTTGTATCATTTCACTTACATCCTCCGAAGAAGGCTGGTCCACCAGCCGAAGCTGTTAGGATTAAATATATATATATATATATATATATATATATATATATATATATATATATATATATATATATATATATATATATATATTGTGAAATCGTTCGTTTACCAAGCGTTTTCTTGGAGCAAGGGGGTGATTTTGCTAGTGCGAAAGAATAGTTTACTAACACGAGAAAAAAAATTGATCTCTAAAGGGACACTAAAGACCACTATAAAGTCAACGTTGATTGTTGAAATAGCAGTCCAGAAACCTCGTAGTGTTACTTTTGTGCCACGGAAGGGCTTATTTTGAAAAAAAAAAAAAAAAACACGTGTTAGTGTCCCTCATCGGGTGAGCGCACTTCAAATTACCCGCTTCAAGAAGCGGTCCGACTCATGGCACAGTTGCCGTACACAACGTTGCCTGGCTTTAACGAATGCAGCGGGTGGCACAGCAGCAACAACGGCAATTGATCAATTTCGTGCCATTGGCTCTAAGATGGCAGACGTGTTTTTTGGTCCACCTGCACTCCGCTAGATGGCCCAACCTGTCCGATGTAACAACGCAAAAATTGAATTTTTGAACCGCTCGCGCCAATCTCCATAGTAACATTCGGCGGTTATCTTTTACTTGAATCAAACAGAAACGAACAAAGCAGCATTTTATTGCGTCTCTTGATGCACAGAAGGTTCTTTTTTTAGTGCAGCTAGATTGATTACTAGTGAATAATTGTAGGTGGTTCGTCTAATGTCATCGGGTCATCGATATCATTTTGAGAATGCCCTACAGCGGTTTCATGTATTGTTGTGCATTTGGCTTGATTTCTCGGTAAGTAGGACACTGCTGTTGATAATATTGTTGTTTATTATGTTGTCATACATTGAGCTTTTTTCGCTCAGACATAAATTTTTAGTTTACTTTAGTGTCCCTTTAAGGCCCACCTTGGCAGCGCGTTCAAATTTAGAGAGAATGCTCAATGTCATGGCGCGCGTTAGCTTCAGGTCCCTTGTGACTTACTCTCAGTATCGAGATATTAAAAAAAATATTATATGCAGAAGCACGTTATCACATATCAAAATAAGCACTGTCCAATATAGTGACACCCGGGACAGGCCGAACCTAGGCTCCACACCTAAAGTTTTGGAAGGCAATCGAACGGGACGGGTGAGGTGCAGTGATTTCTAAAGTCAAGCGTGTAATGCGACTTCCGCACACTTACTCGGGAAAAGTGGAACGCGTAGCGCGTGGACCAATACCCAAAAACTCGTATGAAGAGCTCGTATATATATCAAACACGGGCTCACTCACGTTCAACAATTGACTCACGTAAAGCCGAGACATTTATATATGTTTATGAATATGTACGTGCTATCACATAAATCAACAATTTAAAAAAAATTGAATCAGAATGGCAAACTAGGCGAGCTATTTGGTAGTAAGCATTAACTAATAATTAAACGTTAAGCATTAGTGAAACATTAACAATAAACTTTAGTTAAACATTAGTTAATTTTATTAACCACATGTGTGAAGAAAGAAAACTAGTTGTCAGACAGCGCTTATTTGTGTACGTTTCTTTTAGTCCTCATTCTAGGTCATGCTGTCCACAGCAATCTTTTTCTCTCAGTTGACGCTGCTGTCAAAATCTACACAACTTTCCAACGACTTCACGCTACCCACAACATTTTTTTAAAAGTTGACGCTGCTGTCATAGCTCGAGCTCAGAACGGCGACAAAAGGACGAATTCAAAGTTATCGCTTGTCTTTTTGTCCTCTTGTGGGCGATCTGAGCTCGCGCTATAACAATCGTCATTTTCAGCGACGCTTCTATTTTTTGAAGTTGTGCGGTTAACCGCGGATTCAAGTCACGCGCTTGCAAAAAGAGTCCTAAGCTCATCGCATAGGACGTGTTGCCACCTATCGAAGTCACTTCTTAACAGAGACACAACAACGAAACTAGCCGAAACAACACGGTTGACTAGCGCCGCTTAGCGAGAGTGGTGACATTCACTGCAAAACCTGGCGCATGGCTTTCGAGATTGTAACGCATTGCTCGGAGGCCACGCTTCCTGTTGACGGTTTCTTAGTTTGCCCGCTAGACGCCGCTACTAAATTGCACTTCCACGCATGCGCGTCCGTCCCCGCCCCGAAGCATCGAAAGAAAGGCGCGAAGGCAGCCGCGCGACAGCGCTCGCGGACGGCAGCTGCGAGGCAATTTGGCGATGTTTCGGTCCGGAGAAGAAGCGGTTTTCTCGAAGTTTGTTCGGAGAAAAGTGACCGCGGTGGTGTTTAAATAGCGTGGCGCGCGCTCGGAGTTAACGCCGCGATGCTGCCTACAGTGAACGGGACCCGAACCGTGTGAAACAAGTGTGTTGCGGCCGCCGGCGACTGGTGGTCGCGCGCGCGTGTGACTCATAGCCGCCGACGCCGCGTCCCATGTGAGAAACAGCCGTGGTGGATGTTTTCATGGCGAGTCTCTCCGAGTGTGCTGTCAACCGCGGGACCGGCGTGACCAGCGCTATCATGCGGTTGACGATGTGCTTCGTCTTTGCGGTGGCTACACTTGAAACAGCGACAGCGAAAAGTGAGTGCTTCATGCCACTCTTCCATTTGTTGTTACTGCCTAGAACTGTCGGTCAGTGTCCCAGACCGGGAGGTGTGCCTCGACCCATTCATACAAACTAGTACGTGTTGCTCAGTTTTCGCTTTCTTGCACCAGTTGCAGATAGATGTTCAAGCATTTTTCTTTTTTCAAAGAAAAAAAAAATGGGTAGGGGGGTGCAGCGTACGTCATTCTCATCAGTAATTGTTCGCACCATCCGCATAGGAGCCACCACAATGGGTGCATCTGATTTACATGAACTGATGTGTGGTTGGCTGGCTCTTTATACGCTGTCTACGAAACCGGAACATATTTCGCGTTCTCTTGCTTTCAGTGTTTTCTTGTTAATGTGTTCACACCTGTTCGATGCTGTGCGTTTGCAGGCCGGTTAAGAAATTTTCAAAGAGTGTTTTAAGTTCGTTTGCATCAAGCAGCTTGGGGTACGCAGTACGTTGTAACAGACGTGCTGTGGTCTACAAACGAAATATGCGTGCTCCAACGCTTGCGGGCATCGTAGCTCAGAGCATCTCTAAATGACTGAGATATGCGCTCGCTTACGATACACAAAACGGTTCGTAGCGCAAACATTGCGCGCGTGGTTTATGTCATCCGCGATGGTATCTCGAGCAACGGAGATATACGATATTCCTCTCGGGGGGGATCAAGGTCTAGCTACGCGTCTGGGTCCTCAACAGAGCGGAGCCTCTGTGTTCGAACAGAAATGCCTTTCGGGCTCGGTGCTTAGGGGCGACGAAGAAAATGAGAGGCCTCCATTGAAAGGAAAGCGAGCTTCTGGCGCAACCGGACGCAACTTTGTAAACTCGTTCATTTGTGTATTGTTTGTGCGATATCCCGTTCGTTTTTCCTTCGTCGTTTTCGACACTTTGGGCGTTCCTGTTGGACACACGGAGTAAAAACAAAGTTGCTGGGCGACTTTGCGCATGACTGGAGACTGTGCTGTTTGGAGCAATTGTCTGATACAAAAGGTGCGCGATTACGTGCTCCCTTCTGTACTGTTTGTCATTCGAAAAATATTCAAGGTAGTCGGCAGACTTTCTCTTGCGGTATATGATATGATTTTGTATGCACACATTGCCTAATCCATTGTCGAAGTGAGAGAGATGAACTAAATTAAGAGAGAAAGACAGGGATGGTTTCAAGAGACGGATCTGGTAGAAAAACTTAATCGGGACAAGCCGGTAATCCTTTGACATATAAGAATAATAGAAAAAAAAAGAATTGGTTAAGAAATATAAGAAGGTTACTCTTGCCGTGTAGACAGGGTATTTGCGCAAGGCGGGAATTTTGAAGTCTACAATGTCTGCAGTCACGGTCCTTACGTATGCATGTTCGCATTACTTGTCCTTGGTACGTGTCACGGCTTGTTTCACTTTTTCCGTATTCGGTTTACGCCCACAAAAAGTGTCAGCAGTGCTCTGAGCGAACTGCGCCTCTGGTGTTCGAGAAGCTTGACGATAGTAGATCGTTTTGTTGATAAGATTGCGCGCAAGACGCGAACGCTCGAGCTTACTGCAGAGCTTGCAAGGCGACCAGTGATAAGGCTAAAAAGTTCGATGTGGGATGTGTATAAGCCGGCGCGGCGCGTTCCAACGATGATTGGTTTATCAACGGCCGTCGCTGTGTTAGCCAATTTCAGTCTAAAGCGTGCCTTGCTTGACGTGGTTTTGAGTTTCCAATAATTCCAGGCGACAAGTTTGGTCGAATAAAGATTATTACCTCGATCACACGGACTTCAGGTTCCCTCTACGTCACGAGCACGTGACAATATGGACGTAGTCCACGCGCTCTGCAAAACGCGCATAGATGTGTGAAAGTTTGGTGGCCAGTTTTACTGGTGCTGCATTTCGAAGATCGTATATTTGCTAGCAGACTTGCAATGATTCCTCAAGATTTCACGTCGGTACGTCCGTAAATTGCTGAGAAATTCAATGTTGTTTCAGAGGTTATGGTCTCTAAACGCTGGAATACATTTTCGTGGTCTAGCCGCTCGAAAATGTTGCTCAACATCCGGCACCGAATCTATAGCTGTTTAAGTACGCCGTAACATAGCCTTACGAATTTAGAGTTGAAAGCAAAAAGAAAAAGGCAGGACGAAAGAAATAGTGCCCGTTTCAAACGGGCGCCGCAGCGCCCCAAAAAGAAGAAATATTGCCCGTTTTTAATGGGGTTGTATTTTATTATAAGGGCAGCCACCGCAGCCGCCTCTTTAAGGACTTGGCTAATGAGCCGTTGCAGAAAAGAGCTGTAGACCTTTTCACAGAAAAAAAAAGAAAGCCTTATTTTTGAACTGAAGGGGAATTTAAGGGCCAGTTTTAATTTGTCAGATGCAATATTAATGAGAACTAGCGGATAGCATTGCTAAGGAAAGTACAGGGGATTTATATCATGCTTACCTCAAATAACATTCCCTATGCTTTGCTTAGCATTACTGTCTGCTAGTTCTCACTAATATTGCTTCACTGTGGCACGAAGAACAAAGGCTGACCTAACAGCCCCGACAGTTCACGCAGTTTTTAAGTGCTTATGCGTCTATTTAACTAATTCCGAAGCGGATTTTATTTTTTTATAATTGCATAATCGTGTCAACTCTCTGGCGTGAGTCCTTACAGAGGGTATCTTAACAAAAAAAAGGAGAAAACACCACTCACAAATACACAAACACAGGTTACATCAACATCAAATAGTGCAGTCGAACATGGAGATAGTAATCCAAGGTGTGTTCGAATTTTGACAAATCGCTGTGTTTTACAACTCGCATCGGAAATTTATTTCACGTTTCAATTACGATTAGAAAGGCGCGATGTATAGAGAGACGAAAGAAGTGAAGCGTTACCAGAACAAACATGCACTTTGTTCACACTTGGATGTAACAGCGCACAACGAAACGAGCAGACTGATAGGGGAAGAAACGACTCACAAAACGAGCGCTGACTACTGCATGGAAAGTTATGGCCTGAATTATGGTGGCGCATCAGGGTGCCTTCTGTGAAAAAGGTCTACACAATTGCGCTGTTGCCGTATTTTATTTATGTGAAAATTTATTCATCGGCGTGCGCAATCAAGTACACCAATGGACATAGGCGCGTGGGGTAATCCATTAGTGGGGCCCTGTTTCACCACAGTGACCCTTCCGCCTCCTGTTGTTCGAGTCCGAAATTAAAGAAAACGAGGGCCCCGCCGTTTTTATTTTATTGAAATAAAAAAATAAACGGAGTTTTTGTCACCATTACCTGGCGACGGCTACCCCTTTCCACTTGATTGGTACAAATAAAGAAAAAAAAACAATAGCATATATACACATATACAGTCCTAAACAGGTGAGAGCAAAAGTTCTCTCTCCTCTGGGCAGAGCAAACACGTAGACGCCATGCCCACTTTTAACTTTCGTCCGCTCAGTATAGGCGTCGCAAATCTTCGTTTCCTCGAAGAAGTGTTGCAGCACCTTCATCGCTTTGCCATTTGTTTTGGATGACCATGGACCTAGTATTTTATTCAACGCAAATGGCCGCTCGGGATCTAACTCATGGAGTTCCTGTTCCGGTCGCCTTCGGTGTGTGTCGTGCCGTGGTGGTCTATAATGGTTATGGCACTCGACTGCCAACCACCGAAGGTCGCGGGATCGAATCCCGGCTGCTGCATTCTCGATGGTGGCGGAAATGTTTGAGGCCCGTGCACTTCGATTCGGGTACACGTTTAAGAACCCCGCATGTGGTCGAAATTTCCGGAGCCCTCCACTATACGGCGCCTCTTATAATCATATGGTGGTCTTGGAACGTTACACCCGAGGTTGTTAATGTATATTCGAAAAAAAAAAAACGAGCTCCCCCGTATAGATGCGAAAATCAAAACGAAGCGATGACGTGTTTGCTACAACGGGCTGCCATTGGTCCACGGCTTTGCGGGCCTAGAAGTGGGAAGTTTTTTTAAATGCAGCATCAATGGCTCTCAGTTTCCATTCTCGTCACAAAGCGTGCCGATGGTCACAGAGATGGTGATAGTCGACTGAGCAAAGATATGTGGCAGAATCGTCGAGCACCTTCACATTTATCAAGAGGGGGGGCGGCTTTCCTGAACCCCCCCGCGCTTCTTTATGCTAATTGAGGCCAGTTTCAGCGATTGCAAAGTGCTCACTGATTAGAACGCCACATTGCGTGTGTTGTGCGCGCGCGTGCGCGTTTGTTTGTTTGTGTGTGTGTGTGTGTGTGTGTGTGTGTGTGTGTGTGTGAAAGAGAGAGAGAGAGAGAGAGGTAAATAGAGAGGAAAGGTAGGGAGGTTAACCAAGCTTGGCTTGGTTGGCTACACTACACTTGGGGTGGGGGAAAGGGAGAATAATAGAAAGGAAAGAGATAGAAAAGAAGAGGAGTAAGAAAGAGAAGGATGAATAGTCAGCTCTAGACTACACAGCAAGGTCTCACACTGTTCTTTCACAAGCGGTCGTGAAGTCTGGTGGTCCTTAAGAGAAGTGCACATGCGCAGTACGAGTACGTAACGTACACCCTTTAAAAAAAAGTTTGTATTCAGTTAGTAAACACGTGTGTTTTGCTAGTTTCCTGAGCATTTGACTATACCTTCGCGGCGTACTTTTACTAGCTCGTACAGCTAGTAATTTTAACCGTTACTAACCAATGAACCTTTCTTGGTGTTTTTAACTAAGCAACTATACTAAGCCACCATACGTTGCCAGGTCTTTCGTAGATGCCGCAGTACATTTTGCCGTAATCGTGAGATCGTAAGCAAAATTTAGGCAAGCTCTAATTTTATTTACTACCTTGGAATAGAAGTTTCGTGCTACGCAATGACACTCACATAAGCAAATTGAAGGCGACATGATGATGCAGTAGAAAACGACAATTATCTTATAAATTCTGTGACTGCTAACCAGTGCGCGGGGTGTGATCCCAAAGCAGGGGTATATATAGCTTTCGAGCAGCTGCTACAGTGAAAATCTGCTATGTCCAAGGCTTGAAGATTTACTTGTGCACTGGTTTGCATGCCATGTTCTCGTGATTTGTTGATATGAGTTCTCATATGAGCATGTAATCATGTGAGTATGAGAACTCATATGAGCGTATCATATGCTCATATGAGTCCATATGAACATATGGTATTCACATGTGTATGATATGTGAATGTGATTTGATCATATGATCATTGGGTTAATTCTATATAGGTATATTCCTGTGATGCGCACTCACCACAGTATAGTTACATGACGTAGTTAGAAGACATTAATTAATTTGCGAGGGCCATGTCAGTTCGTTGTTGTTTAGCCCGAACTTTTGTAATCGAATCATTTTTATACGGCAACGCACACGCACATTTAACAAAGTAGGCGTAAAACCTCTATTTGTGGTGGTTACTACAATTTAATAATAGACTAACCACTCGATTCAGCACTATTCACTTACTGACTAGGTAGTAAATTTCGCTAACCTGCATTTTACTACCTTTCCTTACTAAGAGGCTAGTGCTGTATGTGACCAGTGAATGGTCAGTATTTAGTTAGTGAATATGCCGACCTTTATTTTCAAGAGTGTATATATTCCACAGATGCGTGCGAATGCCCGAAAAAAAAATCCCGGCGCCCGCAAATGTAACGATGCGTTGCGCGGCCTACATGACACTCTAGCGTGATCTCGAATAAAAGAGCAACCAGATTACCGGTAGCACAGAACGTAAAACCGTGGATTCAACGATGGCCAGTGACATTTATCACGGCTGCTACCGTACGATGACGCTGAGGAGCACTCGAAAGCCGTTCCATTTCTCGTACGATTTCGTAATTTCTCTCTCTCTCTTTCTGTCTTTCTGTGGCAGTTAGCAACTCACAGGGTCCTCATGCATAAGCCTAACACGACTCGAAGTCGAATGCCATCTTCTACTTTTTTTTTTTCATCTGTATCGATGTCCATCGCACCGAAAGCTTTCATACCTAACGGGGTGTCGGGTGGCTTCTGGGATCGAAGGCATTGAAGCTTTCTTCACCCAATCTGGTGTTGCATTGCCTTCGTGATCATCCCGCTCACGACCTATAGGGACGATGTCGCATGATGACGTCATAGAGCAATGTCACAGCGACGTCACAAATTTCGGAGCTTGCGGCGTCATGCTATAGCGCATTCTGGTGACGTCATCAAGTAAGGATGATTTTCTCGCATCACTCACGTTGACGACCAGAGGCGCACGATATTCACCTTTCGCGTATGACGAAATACCTAAGGCTTCCGTATCAACAATGTCATTCGGCTTTGCACATCTGATTAATGCGAAACTAAAGTGCGAAACGATTTTTCGGGGTATTAGTAAAGTACAATTTTCACGCTTCCGAAAACACCACCCTCACCGCGACACGACACTTGTTGAGCGAGAAAACGAGCGAATAGGAAATGCGGGTGGAGACGCTGCCTCGAGGTGCTCGCGCCAAAAACCGTGACGTCATAGATTTTCAAAACGTGTATTGTGTCTGACGTAGCTCCTAATCGATAAAATTGAAGTAAATTGTCATCTGTGGGTACCATAGACCTAGCATTCTAAGTTTTAGAAAATTTCATGGCGGCAATGTCGCGAAAGTAAAAAAAAATTACATTTTGAAAATTTTAGTCACGCGCAGTGATTCCGGCTCGAAATTCAAAATGCCACTTCAACCTTGATTTTCGCCGCTAAAATGAACGTATGATATTGGAACATAAGGTAATTAGAGTTCACAGAGTGCAGTTAAATAATCTAAACCAAGCCATTGTATCTCTTTGTTACCCTTTTAATGTTTACTGACGCGCGCTCGAGTGACATGTTACTCGTCTTCGTGTTTCAGTTCTTTGCTCTCGAAAGAGCGCCGATCCAATCCTCTGGGACACCTTCGGTATAAGTAGCGCAATACTCCTGCACTGCTTTCCAAGCCTTTCTTTTAACGGGCCATTTGGCGCTCCATGGCGCACCATCTTTCTCGGAGAAAGCGTGGGGAAAGCCCCCCTTGTCACATCGTGATGCCTCGACCGGCTTACCCCCCTAATATCCGTTTAATCCGGGACAGATCAAGACGAATGACTCCGCCGCGCGCGGCGATAACTTCCTCGCCAACTTTCCTCTTCCGGCAACTTCAACCTTCTTCGATTCTCTCATGCTTGCTGTCCCGTCCTCTTCATTTGTATGTGTGTCTGCGTGTGTTCTTGCGCGCAGTGTCTCGGAATTCAGCCATTCGGTGCACCGCCTGAGTGGAATCGTTTAAAGGCAATCTCTTTCTATAGGCCGACTCCGACTGCTTCATAGTTATGTTGCTGATCCGTTATGGGGGGGAAAATGCGCGAAAAACGTAGATCGAGGAGAAACGAAGTGATGTTGCAGAACTAGATTGATTGATTTGTGGGGTTTAACGTCCCAAAACCACTTTGTGATTATGAGAGACGCCGTAGTGGAGGGCTCCGGAAATTTCGACCACCTGGGGTTCTTTAACGTGCACCCAAATCTGAGCACATGGGCCTACGACATTTCCGCCTCCATCGGAAATGCAGCCGCCGCAGCCGGGATTCGATCCCGCGACTTGCGGGTCAGAAGCCGAGTACCTTAGCCACTAGCTAGACCACCGCGGCGGGGTTGTTGCAGAACTAGAACGGTTTCAACGAAGAGCAGTGCGCTTCATATTCAATAAGTGTGGAACGACTGACTCGCCCTCCTCGTTAATGAGGCAACATAGCATCTTATTGTTAGAGTCGCGCAGAAATGTCAACAGGTTGCTTTCTCTTAATAATTGTTTTAGCGGAAATACAAAAGTAACCATGCCTGATTGTGTACGTCCCCACTCAGCTAGGAGGACTAGACACACCCATAGTAGGGCACTTGCCCCAATTTTCGCTACAACGAAATCTCATGAATACAGTAGTTTTTTTCCACCTATAGAACTGTGTCCGAATCGAATGCTTTGCCCTCCATTGTTTTTGATGCCAGTAATTTTGTATGTGAAACTGGAATTGTGTTTCATGATTGTACTTGACAATTTTTCCGTGCACAATTTTCTGATTGCTTTTCATTTTTTTTATTTTTCACTGCGATTGCGATGTTTAGTTTTTTTTTCTTTATTCTGTGATTGATGTAAAAACTCCCTGCATGGACCACGTGGTGGTCTGCAGTATTGCTAAATAAATAAATAATAAATAAATGAAAACGTGTACTAACAACTGATACTTCATCGAAACAAAAAAAAAGCAAAATATAAGAATGAATCAAACCATACGAGCAAGAAAAAAAAAGCAGTAAGGAACTGCACTCTAAGAAAAAAAATGGAGTAATCGGGCAGTAGTTTTACTGCACAACAATAATCGACATCTGAATCGCTCGCATTTCCTTTCTTGAAACCCCGGCGCTCCACTTTCCTGTCGGGAATGCTATGTCGCACTGATAACGCGTCCGCCGTTCTTCACCCCGAACTACCGGAACCGCCGTGATAGCGTGAGGAAAGTACTCGAAGTAGACGACGAATATTGTTGTGTAGCAGAAACACTCCCCAAATACTCGTTTTTTTTTTAGATGCGGAGCATCTTATACTCGCGCCTTGTAGTGCGCCGTCCGCGTCGTCCGCGCCGTCCACACCGCTTCTCGAACATTCGACAGCTGACGCGCGCGCATGCGCCGTCGCGCCGTCGCCCACTCTTCCACCATCTGTGCATCCCTTCCTCCTCTACACACCGCGCGCGCTTCACTCCTCCACCATCTGTGCACCCTTCCTCCTCTACACACCGCGTTCGACATCTACAATTCTCCTGATTCTCCAGTGGACGCGCATGTGGCGTCGCGCTTCGAGAACATTCAACAGCTGACAGTGCATGCGCCGTCGTGCTGTATATATACTCAAGGTCGGCGCTCGCTCGCTCAGTTGCCGCTCGTCGGTTGGTTTGTACGGCGCGTCGACGTCCAAGGTCGCGGTGAAATGAATTCCAACGAATCCACAAACACAATGATCGACGTCCCTTCGACCAGCGCTGCCCTTTCGCATACGTGTGTACGTGTTCACTCATTTAACACCCCCTCCTACAACCAAGTTAACCAATTTAGCCATCGACCCAAGTAAGTCGCAATTTAACACCCCATTTCACAACCACGTTAACCAATTTAGCCGTCGACCCAAGTAAGTCGCACTTTAACACCCCGTTAACCAATTATATGGTCCGCATCCTCCTCAGTGTTCCCCCGAGGGAAGCTGCGGGCAATTTTTTTTTTTTGGAGTGTAGATGTGTGCATCAAGAAACCCAATCTATGCTCTGTGTATTTGTGAAATGCCATACGGTGGCGACACAGCTACCTCAGCTATCTAACCCCCGTACTCTAGAACTTTCCTTCACTCAACGCTTCGCTTTCACTTGAGAAAGCTGACGGGAGCGCCATCTCTAGGCACAGAAAGTCACTGCATATCAGCGATAGTCTGCTGCGATTCTTGAGAAGCGCAGCGTCATTTTCAGCCGAGTGGTGGCGCAGGGCTGAACTTTGTCAAGTGAAGGGTTAAAGTTGAGTGGAGGAGTGTTTGTGGAATACGGGATAAGGCTTTGAAAGTGCAGCCCGTTCCTCCGAGGAATTAAAGTTCTGGCATGGCGCAAGGAACGTCGTTGTACATGTTAGATTGTCGAACTTTTTTTTTTATTTTTATGTATCCCGTAACATGAAGCGATCAGATTCCGTGCAAGACATAGACGGAGACTTCATAAAAAAACATATAGAGATATGCGCATTAAGGGAGCAGTGGCGCCGAAAGCCAAGGTCAAAAACGTGCGATGTCTAAGAGTCACATAAATATGAGAGCCCGCCCAAAACGTGATAATATCAGAGCAGGAGTAAGCAAGATAAGACGCGGTAGGTGAGATAACGGTATAACCACCGCATGCGCGGATTACTTTTATCATTAGAGAGTTTTTGAATAGTGGACCCGAAAATTGCCCCCCCTTCTCCCAAATAGCGTCAAGGCCACTGCGCATGCGCAAAACCCAAACCGCGCTTGGGTTTTGGGTTGGGGACCCCACTTCTCGAATTTAGCGGGAGCCCCAAAGCCTGCCCCGAAAGTTTTGGGTCAGACAAATGTGACGGCACCCACTGAAGTGACGGCTCTCGGCCAAGACTTGGGAGTGACGTAGAATAGGGGGAGTGTCCAAAGTGCCTCAGACCCAATTGGTAAACACATCGCTCCTGCTTGACCCAAAGCGTCCATACGCAAATGGATTAGGGGCCCCAACCCGCCATTTTAGCGCTGGGAGCACAGCAGTTGCGCTACCTCGCGGCCCCCTCCAGATCACGCCACAGCTGACCACTTCTCCACAGAAAATAATGACGTCAGACTCGGCTGCTGTGCAAACATTTCGTCTGTTAGGCGGACACACGGATACGTTTTGTTCACCATCCGCGATTCTCATGCTCTCTCCCTCTCTCTCTCATTTACTTGGATCCTTCTTGCCTTGCTGGACTTTCTTTCTTCCTTCTTTCTGCAACCAGTAGCTTCCATACTGCATCTTGTTTTGCGGGAATATTCGAAAACTCCCTATTATTTATTATAGTTCTTATTCTCACCTGTTCTCCAATCGCTCCCTCCGGGTAAGGATGCCGAGAGTTCCCGTTTTTCTTTCTTTTTTTTTTCTCGGAAGACTCGGAGCGCAGCTCCTGCCACGTATACACACTGGGGGCGGAAAGTGCGGGTTCCGGGATTGTTTCAAAACAAACCCGCCCGGCGATCTCTCTTTTTCGCTCCACGCATATCTGTGCTGGAATTCGCGCATTTGCATTTTCTCGTGCCGTTTGTTTCTTCGTCTTCGCCGCGTATAGGTGTATTCGGGGAAGGCGTGTAGTGCGTGCTGCACTCGAACGCAGGCTGCATAGTGTACGCCCTGTGAATCTCTCGGTGACGTCCTCTCTGCATGACTGTTTGTTGAATTTTTATCGACGAAGACGCCGCACTGCAGATTCCCAGGGAAGCAGCGCGCATTCCATCGAAAGCGCTGAGTCAAAGATTTGGGAACAGTGGCGATAGTGTCTTTTCCCTGTTATTTTGCTTTTTCGTTTCGTTTTTTTTCCTGCGAATTGTTGCGGTGGGTTCTTTGAAGTTCGATCCTTCGAAGTTTGTTTCGAAGGTGACTCTCGGCATATCTGTGTGTTTGTGTGTGTGTCGAAATAGAAGAGAGACAGAGGGCGAAAAATCGTTAGGGT
Organism: Rhipicephalus microplus; assembly: GCF_043290135.1. Classification (NCBI taxonomy): domain Eukaryota; kingdom Metazoa; phylum Arthropoda; class Arachnida; order Ixodida; family Ixodidae; genus Rhipicephalus; species Rhipicephalus microplus. The sequence goes on along the minus strand of NC_134709.1, from coordinate 34,038,647 downwards.
AGTGAAAGCAGAATAAGCAAAGGTGTATTCGGCAAGCAAGAAATCCGGTATACGCTGTGTTGTTAGCCGCCTCAGCACTCTCAACGGCAGTTCTGGCGCGAGAAATTTGCATACGGCGTGATCGATGGTCGATGCTCGGTATTCCCTATGACCATAGCCGTGTGCTTCTCCCGAAAAAAAAAAACAGGAAACAAAAAAAAAGTGATCGAAATAGTGTTGGGCTCTTCTAAATTTTCCGATGAACGCTTTCTGCGTTCCTTTCATAAATTGAATTTGTTAGTCCAGTATGTTATAACACCGCCAACATGCATTCTCGTACATATTCGAGCCAGTGTATTATTCCTTACTTCTCTTTTTTGTTCTAGTTTAGTTACGTAGTTTCCAGTTGCAATTTGACTTCGATTCGTCAACTGTGATTCGGCTGGGCGGGTCGTCGACTTTCGAGCTTTGTTTTCTTTCATTTTTCTTGTTTTTCCTGACTTATGCTAATGCCTGGCAACGCCCCTAGGCTATACTCAGACCGCGACCGCCGCGCGAAATTCGCACGCGGATTTCTCGCACCTTGAGTGCCGTTGCTGTATACCGTTTTATAGTTTGTTTCTACGTCACGGTTCATCGAAGTAAACATGTGTGCAAACGTTTTCCTCGATGAAGGTATCGCAAGCTTGGCAAGGTGCCTAGTCTGTGGTCTAGTGGCTAAGGTACTCGGCTTCTGACCCGCAGGTCGCGGGATCGAATCCCGGCTGCGGCGGCTGCATTTCCGATGGAGGCGGAAATGTCGTAGGCCCGTGTGCTCATATTTGGGTGCACGTTAGGGAACTCCAGGTGGTCGAAATTTCTGGAGCCCTCCACTACGGCGTCTCTCATAATCATATGGTGGTTTTGGGACGTTAAATCCCACAAATCAATCAATCGATTTCTTCAGGAGATCGGCACGGGCATTCGTTTTACGAAAGGCGATCCGCGCTTGGGAGCTCACTCACATGGCGCGCGCGCCTGTCAGAATCACGCCTCCAGCTGCCGCGTGGAAAAGCGAAGAAACTTCGGCAAGTTCGGGGAAGGGTTTGTGCGACGTCTCTGTTTCGTCTCGCGTTGAGCCGTTTGTAAGCCGTGACTTGGGAATCCGATTTTTTTTTTTTGTGCATCGTTGGTCACGGCTCGTGAACACGCGGTGATATCAAACGCGTTCTTACGCAAATGCGCTCTGTTACACTTTTATTCTTTTTTTTTCTTTTTCGAGTGCGCTTTTGCTTGTTTCGGACGTGAACGCGGGAACTTGAATCCGTTTAAACAGGTTTGGGGAACGGCACAAAAAGCAGTAATGCAAGTATGATATTTGTTTTTATTATTTTTTTATGGCGAGAAGAGAGGACGAGGGAGAAAGCACGGGATTTCACTTCTCGGCCGATGCAGACGCCATGCAATGAGCGTAATCGCGCTCCGCATGCTTCAGCTGGCGCGAGTACTTCAGCTGGCGTCTTGGGTTAGCGTATCAACATGTGCAATACAACTCAATCCGTGTGTCGAATTTCGACTCTCCATCGACATTCTCAACAAATTGAAAAATTATAATATTGTTTCTAGAGTTATTTATTTATTTTATTTATTTAGCCCTTACGCCCATTCAAGTATGCGTGCGACCAGTGGCTGCAGCTTGTCGGTCAGGGCAAATGCTGGCCATAGGGAGTACAGGTATTTCGTGCGCTGCTGTCTGTACCAGCCGCGAATCCTTCAGGAGACGCCGTCACCCGTACTTAAATCGTACGCCGTGCCGGTCGGCCTATACGGTTTAATTGGAACGCCGCAATATGGCAGGCAGGCTACGCGTATAGGAAGGGGAAAAGGGTTTTCGAGAGATGAGGGACCGGGAGGGTGATGGTCTGCTCGGCAACGTTTGTTTCGCGGAGGCCTTAAGAGCCCGTCGGCCACGTTTCCCGCGGGACGTACTCGCTTCCGGCGCACTTTTGTAATCCGGATGGATGACGGCCGTCCGTCCGGAGCGGAGGCGCGCGGTTCCTGCGCTTACGCGACCTACTGTACCCACTTCGCCATGCGTCCTCCCTCCCCCAACCCTTGTACCGTTATTCTTCATGCTGGCTGGATCGCAGCGACAAATTGCGCCGCTATACGCACTATATAGTGCCCACGCATGCTGACCCGCGTGAGTGAGTGCGCGCATTCGCGCGCACATCTAACGCTAACGTTAACTCCCAACGCTAACGCCCTAACGCTAACTCCCAATAACTTCGGCCGTCGCGTCGAATTCGTTTTAATCAGGACTTCGCTTAAAACGCGCGTGCGGTGAATCGAATATGGAGCATATATTGTATACACTTTATACCGCGGTTCGCGAAGCGTCGTGCACCGTTTTCTGTCTGTACGCGCCGCCACGAGCATAAAAAAAAAAAAAACCAAGAGATTGAGTAAATATGCTGGTGCTCGCGTGATGGGACGCCCACTCTTCACCCTCGGGGCAACACAGCCTTTGCTCTCTGTCTTCCTGCCGCCGATTGAAATTAATGGGCAACAACAGCAGCAAGCGGGCCTTAGCGGCCTCTTCTGTTTTGTGCGTTCGCAAGCGCCGCCTATCTTGTTCGTTACACTCACCGCGATATTTCTCCCTTTCCTTGAGTTTCTTTTTGTCTTCTCTTTTGTTACTACAGCGTTGTGATACCCGCGACCTGCTTGCTCGTTTCCTTCGCGAGCATTGGCTGCTATTAGTTTTATCATCGACGGTCTCTTCTGTTCTTTCTCGATATGTCTTCCTTTCATTTCCTTCTCGCTTCCGGTTTCACGTCTGTCGCGCCATCTATCGCTTCTTCCCTATACTGTGAACCCCCTGTCGCACGCGCTCGCATGAGCCTGTTTCTGCTGTCGCCAATGCGTGCGCATATACACCAGGGTGTGGGGGGGCTCGCTCGTATACGTATATGTGGTGATACCGCGCGCATGCAGCGCCACCCTTCCGAAACGGCGGGACGAAACGTGATTGCCGGTCGTGTCTCGTTACCCGGCTCACCTGTCTTCGCCATAACGAGCAAACTTGCGCTGCTGCGCGGCGAATGGGGTCGGCGAACTTCGCCTTCGACGTTGAGCGCAGGCTCGAGGTGAAATGCCCTGAGGTTGAATTCGAAGCTCCGTGACAGCACGTTAAAGAACCCCAGGTGGTCAAAATTTCCGGAGCCCTCCACTACGGCGTCTCTCATAATCAAATGGTGGTTTTGGGACGTTAAACCCCACAAATCAATCAATCATCGAAGCTCCGTGACAAATGTTTCCTTGATAGAATACGATTTAATGTATGGAGTTGGGGTGTCTGGGCCTTTGAGAGCGTGCATATGAGTTGAGTAAACTACAATGACGCTGCCGAGAAGTCAAATACATCGAACCACGTTGCGAAAGCAAAACGCGAGTAACAAGGTAAACAGATTAGTACACGCGGCTACTCGCACATGCGGCGTGGATCAAGTGAGTGAGTGAGTGAGTGAGTGAGTTAGTGTTCGTTCACGATTAAATCTAGACGCGAATAAGAGACTAGTTGTGAAGGTAAGGAACTAGTGAGTGAGTGGCTAGGATGGAATTAACGAATGATCGAGCTGATGACGGGGCGGATTAGTGCATTTCGGGCTTGTCTCGGGTCGTTGCTACGTTTAACGTCGGACACCGATCGCCAGCTACGATTGCGTGGTGGCGCGCTCCAAAGTGTATCCGAACTTCGCATGCTGTCGCACTGAACTAACAGGCAATGAGTGCAAACATTTGGTATTCATGTTTTATTTTTCTAAACACACATTTTGCTGTTGTATTCTCACACACGTCAATGCAAAATGTCTGTCACATTTAGATGCTTTATTATGCACTGCATTTTTTTACGTACACCGCAGTGTTAATGGCTTGTTGCCGTTCTGCTTGTTTTCTTTATTTTTCTGAAATTTATCATATTTTTGTGTACGAATTTTAAATGTTATTATCTGTCCCCTACACCAATGCCTCACGCGGGCGTTGTAGGTACTGTGAATGAATAAAATAATGACTATATTAGTTCGCACAAACTTGTGTGACCATCTTGTGCGAATGCGTCTCGCGCCCTTCCTGTAGGGTTGTTTATAAAATTTTCCCATCACCGTTTAAATCGAAATCAACGTACTCCACTTTCTCCCTCCCTATTATTAATATTATTATTCGTTTCGCAGAATAGTAATACCTTCTCATGTAGTTGCGCTCTGCGATAGGCACGAGTGAACAAAGAAACCAGGTAAGTGTGTTGACAATTTCTGGTCTTTCTAGCGCCTCGCTCAGCGCAACTACATTAGCATGTGTTGCCAGCTATAGCTCAAGTTGAAAAGCTAGAGAACAACGAAACCGTTAATGTACTTGGTTTATTTATTTATTTATTAGAATACCCTCAGGGCCCGTAGGGCATTACAGAGGGGGTGGGTACAACATTTTATAACACACAAGAAAAAAAGACAAAGAGAAGAAACAAGTGTCAGATGCGCAAATCACGAAGGCAACATAAGTCAACTAAAAATGTATATGTAAGAATTCAAGCACATACAAGACAAAGATAGATAATGGGAACTGCGTATAGTTACAAACATTGCTGAGAAATTGCAGTCTTGAATAACAAAGGGTCTGTTATTGTTACAACGGAAGAGGGTTAGTCTCCTTTCATTCGCTCTTTGTTTCTTTGTGCGACGCTTACCGTTCTCGTTTAAGGGCACACACCGTGGGCAATTCCGAAAGTCCGTCGACTATTAATGCCCGGATGCCTGCCGATCGTGCGACACAAGTGCGGCCGTTCTTCGAGAATGGTCTCGTTGCGATCAAGGTGACGAGTCTGTTCGTGCTCCCACTCGAAGACGCTCCGCTCCGCCTTTACCTGGGCTGTTTTGGGAGCGGTGCTTTGTTTGTTCTGAATGAGCTTAGCGCGGGGCTTTGCAGCTCACGCCTCGGCAGAGCCGATTTTTAAGACCATCGTTAGCGGCTCGGGCCTTTGTTAACGACTGAGGCTTTCGCCACGGGATCAGGTGCTTCGTTACCGGACGTTGCCCTTTGTTCCGTACGTGTCAGGGCTTCGTTTTCTAATCGGTGAAGGACTGTTGTAGTGGACTGTTGTTGGAAAAACAGCTCTTAAGACGAAGAGAAAGAAAGTATCTGCCGCGCTTCGAAGTCACGCGCTACTGCAGCGACCCACAAAGTTGGGCGGTGCTTTATTGTAAATAAAACCATTTTTCCGCGCGGCGGGAGGCTTGGTATTCTTCAGATGTACTCTATTAAACGAAAAAAGAATGAGAGATATATAGAAAAAAAAAGAAAGAAGACGCAAAGATGACATATACAGTTAAGTACGGAACAAGCTCCACTAGGAGTCACAGTTGTTAAGAAAATATTTTGTGCAGGACTCCTGTTTAAGGGAAAAAATTATTGTTCTCTAGTACGTACGGTCGTTATTGAGTTCTCGCCATCTTCATTATGCGCGAGCCAGCCCAGTTCATCGAATGTGGGAAGTTGCGGGCTAGTCGGAACTTCGAACCCGGGATTTTCCAGTTGAGAATGAACGCGCAAATATGGGGCAGAAAAGACGCAATGCGGCTTTTTGTATAGTGCGAGACAAGAGTTCAAAACAAAGCGCCGGCGCGCAGAAAGAAGCCCGAGCCGCAGAAGGAAAAAGCAAAAAGATATTGAAAGTTCAGCCTGTTGCACTTCGTGAAAACCGTTGGACAGCGATGCTGTTAGCGCGCGAAGGTATAGTGTTCATAACGACGACGAGGACGACGACGACGACAACAACAACAACAACAACAACAACAACAACAACAACAACAACAACAATAATAATAATAATAATAATAATACAGGTTTCATCACAATTATCTAATAATTCGTTTTCCGGTCATGTAACCTGCATGACGCCTACTACTACTACTACTACTACTACTACTACTACTACTACTACTACTACTACTACTACTACTACTACTACTGGGCACGTAGCGCGCAGGCAGGATTACCGCTGGTCATGAAGGATGGCTGACTGGATTCCAAGAGGAGGCAAACGTGTGAGGGGGAGTCAGGAAACTAGGTAGACAGAGGAGATGAAGAAGTTTGCAGGTATAAAGTGGCAGCAGGCAAGCAGAGGACCGAGTTGATTGGCGGAACATGGGAGGGAGCTTTCCCCGGCATTGGGTATATAGCCAGACTGATGATGATGATGATGATGATGAAAAAGATGTGAGCGTATTTAACCGTCTAGACTCGTACTCGACCACTTGAAACTCTTGTGGAGTTTCCCCGCCGCGGTTGTCTAGTGGCTAAGGTACTCGGCTGCTGACCCGCAGGTCGCGGGATCGAATCCCGGCTGCGGCGGCTGCATTTCCGATGGAGGCGGAAATGTTGTAGGCCCGTGTTAAAGAACGTTAAAGAACCCCAGGTGGTCAAAATCTCCGGAGCCCTCCACTACGGCGTCTATCATAATCATATGGTGGTTTTGGGACGTTAAACACCACATGCCAATGTTTTTATTGAACTATATTCTCGATTTAATTGTTTATTGTGCTTTCAACAAGCTCGGCCAGGGGGTGCAGAAGACAGCAAAATCGCAATTTCTCATGCAGATCGCGATGCGCGGATCGCGATAGTCATGATCCCGATCATGGGCGTCTGATCCTGATTAAAAGTGACCGTGTAGCAGCGCCTAATCCGGATTGCGGTTTATCCGGATCAACACTGATCGCGATTAAAAGTGGCCGTGTGACACCGCGGTATTAGTCTAACCTTGTCCTACGTCAGGCGTAACAGCCTGTATCAAACAGACAGACAGATAAATGATAGACAGACACACAAACGGACTGATGGACAGACGAACGCACGGACGGACGGACGGACTGATGCACGGATAGACGGACCGACAGATGGACGGACGGATGGACGGACGGACAGACGGATGGACGCTTCGCCCCACTCATCATCATTCACTTCGCGGATATGCTGTGATTTTTTGTTGCATACTTCTTCCAAGTGGGAAAGATAGCCGGTGTAACTACAGTAGCACCAACCTCTTCTCCTATTTCAATAAAACAGAACAAAGAAACAAACTGAAAAAAGAACCGTGTGAAACCGGCTAAACGAGCCGCAGGTTTCAGTCGGAGCGAGGCGCACCGCTATGGCGCTCTTGTCTGGAAACGACGACAGACTTCCCAGCGGGTCTCTGGGAAATTTAGATAACGGGGCGAGAGCGTCAGAGCACGGATTACTGGAATCAGTGCCGGCCCTGTACGACCCTCTGAAAGAGAGAAGGAGAGATAGAAAGAGATAGAGAGAGAGAGATAGAGGAGTGAGAGCTCGCGCGAACAGTTCTGTACGTAAACTCATGCGTACGTAAGAGGGGCGAAAACGCTTTGATTTGCATTCTTCCCGCGTTCGTCGTCGCATAGCCCACCCGAACACAGCGATTTGTCAACGGCGATTAGTGCCTGCCGATGGCAGGAGCGAACGAAACGGGGAAGACTGGAAGGGGAAGGGACGGCAGAGTGCGTTTAGCGTCATCTACCGGATACTTTTTTTATTATTATTCGCGTTCTTTTATGAGCACGAACTCGACGCTGTCCCCAATGACATAGCCGCGGTCGTCTAGAACGAGACGAACTGCGAGTCCAAAAGAAAGAAGGCCAACAGAAAACAGGAAACGGAAAGAGGTTTGCAGAGCGAGAGTACCTTCGCCTCTGGCGCTTTCCATTTCCTTTTTTTGTTGCTTCCACTATTTTCACTGCGTTGCCTTCTCTTGAGGCGAACGAAAAAGAAACAAAAAAAAAAAAGAAAGAAGAAGACTCGGAGGACGAACAGAGAGAGGCAATGGTGAACGACTGAGACGATGATCTGAGGGTCGACTTGGTGGTCTGTCGTCCGATGCTTTGCATGTTCCGGATCGTTCCTTCTTCACCCTATTCTTTATCTTCTTTTTATTCCTCTCATCTCGATGCTCTTTCGCTTGCCTGCTGTTGCGGCTGTCGTTAACGGTCCGCGCGGTTACAGTGTACGAGTTGAGGGGGCGTGAAAAATCAGCGGTATTGGGTGAGGAGGTTGGAGCGAGGACGCTGCATGGTGGCGGTGACGAGATTCTTCCAGAGAGTGCGCGTAGAGGCGAGTCCTGATGGAGATTTGACGCCGTTACTTGCAGGCATTTCCGCGGGTGTCTTTTGCGCGCTTCTTACGTCCGGTCTCTTCTTTCGTTTTCTTCGGCCGCAATTCGTTCTCTCGCCGCCACGTTTCAGTAGGGACTCTTTTCTTCTTCGTCTTTCTGGTCTCGATTACGTTCGCGCCGTGTTGCGCGCGCGCACTTCCCTCTGCGTTTAAGGGCGACGTTCTTTTATTTCTCGGAACCCTTCCGCGGGTCTGCGCTGGTTGTAGGGTGGGTAACGCGGGGTGCAAAGGGGGGGGGGAGTTAGAGGGATGTAAGAAGGAGGCTCACTCTCACACGAGCGCATTCCCACCAAGTCGTTTGCGCGTGCTTCGGACTGGCTTCGGGGATACTTAGCCGCGCAGATGAGTCCGACGCTTTCGGTCGCCGTCTTCATCTTGCTCTTCCGTCGCGTGAGCCTTCTGGTGATGAACGTTATACGAAAATAACCCGAGATAGAGAGACAAACTAACGAAAAAAACTAAATAATGACAAAGACCTACTAGGGGTTTGAGAGGCGGATGGAGAGGATGATAATGGGCAATTTGGGGCCGGGCCCTCTCCTTTCGAATCGTTGATTCCGGTGGCCAAGACCTAAATAAGAGCGTGCGAGGCGTGCATGTGGCGGTGCGTGCGGCTGTGGGTGAGGCGTCTGTAGTAGTTTGCTTCGGCGTACTCTTTTCTTATTTTTTTGCGAAGATTATTTTCCCTTTTGAATAAAGCGGCGCAAGAAATTTAGGTGCCAAGTGGTTGTCTGTACGTGATGTGCTCTGCGTTAGCATAGAGTATACGCGTTGAAGGGGTTCTCTGAAGCATGAGGGGCCTATTTAAAAAAAAAATATTGCGCGTGGCTCGGACGGCGCTAATTAGCGCCGTGAAATTACCGTTTTCAAGGTCGGACCGGTCGAAAGCAGCGTGGGCTTAGACAGGAACACCTGTGTCGAGAGCTGGTGGCTGTAGCGTCGTCGGGGTAGATTGGGTGGGATGACCAAGATCAGGCAGGTCATGAAAGCAGGACGTCCATTTGGGAAACTTGAAAAAAGGAATTTATTTGCATTCAAAGAAAAGTTAACTGGTCATCGTTGTTCCCCCTTCTGCGCCCGCCGTCTCCTCCGTCCTTTTTATCCCTCTCGTTGCCGCCCCTCTCCCTCTATCTCGGTCCATCAGTCCACTTCACGAAAGGCAGGGGCGGCCCGCAGTAAGAGGGGGGGATCAAGGGGGTGAATCGTCCACCCGGAACCCGACTTCCCCTCAGCTCTATGCTCAGTTGTTCCGGGTGGACCCATCCCTCCAAGAAGCAGCGACGAATCTTTCGTTCCCCGAAACCGCCGCCGCATTCCGCAGGGCCCAGCCGTGGCGCCAGCGCACCGTCCCGCGACACAATGGTCAGCCTCAACAGTCGCTGCGTTCGCGGAACTGAGTGGCGGCGACATCGCGCTCGCCTCGAAGACGTCACTGGCAGCGGGACGCAACAGACTCCTCCGCCGCCGAAAGACTCGACTCGAGGGTGGCCAACTGTCGGGTCACCTGAAGCGTCGAGACGACATGTGCAAACACTCGGCCTCTCTGGGCCTCAGCACTTGCATCACCAATAACCCTGTTCCAGGGATACACAACACACGCACACACACTCTGGTCGGCGTGCCCGAGCGACACGCCCACCGGACGCCAAAACTGCCATAATTTTACCCCATGATTGCCCTCTCTTTCTTTCTTTTTTTTTTTTTTGTGGTGGTCAGCCCTTGGAAAAAAATCTAAATGCCGTGACCTCAGCCGCGATAGAAACACATCAGTAAAAAAGAAACAGCAACAAGAAAATCAGTGTTCGACTCTAAAATCCACGGCTCAGTCCATCGGCGTTCTTATTCTGGTTCCCCTTTCTATATTTGACCTCGAAGTTATACTCCTGTAGTATGAGGCTCCATCTCAACAGCCTCCCGTTTTTATTGGACATTTGCTTCAGCCATGAAAGCGGGCAGTGGTCAGTCTCGACCGTGAATTTTGTGCCTTGAATATAGCATCCTAGTTTTTGAATGGCCCACACAATGGACAAACATTCTTTCTCCGAGGCACTGAAAGCCTCTTCTCGGGGAGTCAGCTTCCGACTGAGATAGAGCACCGGATGCTCTTCACCTCCCTCGTTAAGTTGGGCCAAGACGACACCTAGACCTCGGTTGCTGGCGTCGCATTGGAGAATGAATTCTCGGCTAAAGTCTGGCGCGACAAGCACGGGCCGAGAAGACAAAGCTTTCTTCAAGTTTTGGAAGGCCTCCTCCCTCTCGGTGCTCCAAGTTACCACTTCCGGTTCAGGTTTTCGCAGGCTGTCGGTTAGCGTGCTGGCGAGCTCCGAATAATTTGGAATGTAGTGCTGGTAATAGCCTGTCATTCCTAGAAATGTTCGCACCTCCCTTTTGTTTACGGGTCTTGGGAAGTTGACTATCGCAGCTACTTTGGCTTTCATTGGTTCCCGTTTTCCCTGCCCTATGTCGTGTCCCAAATACGTGACACGGGCTTGGCCGAACTGACACTTCTCGGCTTTAATAGTCAGGCCCGCCCCTTTGATTCTTTCAAGCACCGTTCGTGTGTGCTGCAAATGAGACTCCCAATCATTAGAAAATACGGCCACGTCGTCTAGATATGGCACCGCAAATTCTTCTAGTCCTTCTAGCACCCGATCCATTAACCTTGAAAAACAGAAGGGTGCGTTTTTCAAACCAAAGGCCATGGTGACGGGCTGATAAACGCCAAAGGGTGTTACAAATGCTGCATACCGACTTGCTCGTTCAGTTAAGGGCACCTGCCAATATCCTCTCACTAAATCTAGGGTTGAAATGAAGGTAGCCCGGCTTACCAGCTCCACCCTTTCCTCTATGTTAGGCAACGGGTACACCTGGTCTTTTGTGATCGCATTCAACCTGCGATAATCGACGCATGGCCGTGGTTCTTTCCCCGGCACCTCGACCAACATCAAAGGGGAGCAATAGTCACTATATGCTTCTTTGATCACGCCAAGGCGAAGCATCCTTTTAACTTCCGCCTTCATTAAGTCCAGCTGTCGCGGAGACACGCGGTACGCCTTCGAGCTAAAAGGGACCTCTGTAGTCAGCTCGATATCATGTTGTACCAAATGAGTCCTTCCGAGCCTTTCCCCAAAACATTCCAGATATTCCTGAATAAGGCTCTTCAGATCCTCGACTTTAGCTGTACCCAACTCGTCTTTGTTAACTGCACACGCGATTATCTCTTCTACACTAGGGCCCGTGTTCCCAGGAAAACAAGGTACCTCTAGAGAAACCTCTTCTGAAACATTCATGGCGATGCTAACAATTGCTGCTCGCTCTAAAAATGGCTTCATTAGGTTTACGTGGTAGACCCTGTCCTCGCGTTTTCTTCCAGGTAATCTCACGGTGTAGTTTACTTCCGAAAGGCGACTGATAACCTCGGCAGGTCCATCCCAGTGGACTTCCAGTTTATTCTGGCGATTAGGCCTCAATATCATCACTTTGTCGCCCGGGTTGAATGATCGCGTCCTGGCATTTCTATCATAGTAGCGCTTTGAAGCGTCTCGCCTCGCCTCTAGGTTGCCCTTCACGATCTCACGACACTTATGTAACCTTTGCATTAGGTTCAACACATACTCGATCACACATTTAGGCCCCCGATCATCCTCCCACAGTTCGCGGACTAGCCTCAGCGGACCTCGAAGATTCCGGCCATACACCAGCTCTGCCGGTGCGAACCCGGTTCCCTCGTGTGGCACTGTGCGCAACGCAAATAGCGTGCCCGGTAAACAACCATCCCAATCACACTTCCTTTCATGGCAAACAGCTCTCAATACTTTTTTTAGGGTAGCATGCCATCTCTCCACACTGTTGCTTTGTGGGTGGTAAACCGAGCTATGCAAAATTTTAACGCCACATTTCTCGAGAAACATGGTCGTGAGAGCACTCGTGAAAACGGTTCCCTGATCCGATTGCATTTCGGCAGGGAAACCGAGGCGCGAAAATATAGAAAGCAACGCATCGACTACCTCGACCGAAGTTGCCTCCTGTAAGGGCACCGCCTCGGGGAACTTCGTTGCAGGACACAATAGTGTGAGAATGTATCTGTTCCCCGCACTTGTTTTCGGCAACGGCCCCACCAAATCTACAACAACTCTGCGGAAGGGCTCAGAAATAATGGGCACTTTTACCATCGGGGCCTTCCATTTGTCGTTAGACCTACCGGCTCTCTGGCAAGCGTCACAAGTCTTCACGAAATTCTGCACGTCCCTGAAACACCCCGGCCAATAAAATTCCTGTAGCAATCTTTTCTTGGTTTTATTTATGCCCAGGTGTCCTGCCCATGAGTGATCGTGACAAAGACTGAGTAGGTCCTTGCGGTATGGTGATGGCACCACCAATTGATCGTAGCACTGCCCTCGCCTATCTCGGTATTTACGATATAGGATACCGTTCCTCACTTCGAAAGAGATGTTTCTTGACGAAACACCTTCACTGTTTCCGTTGTTCATAACCGCTATACTAGGGTCAGTTTTCTGAGACAGCCGTAACGCTTCCCTGTCAACCCCTAGCATGCGCTCGTAGCTGTGCGAGATTGGGGCCAACACGGACCCCTGCAAACTATGATCTTTTCCTTTCGAAGGTTTCTTTCTTTTCTCAATTATCGGCTTCTTAATCTGACCATTTTCCGGATTTTCGGTCGGAGGAATAGGGATAAGTGCCTCGTCGGGCTTAACTTCTTCGGATTCAGTTGTTAACTCTTTCGCTTTGGCACCTTCCCCTTCCCCGTAACGCAGCTGCTGAGCCAATACGCGTGCTTTCGATCTCGTCAAAGCCATGACCTGGGCATCAGCAAAAGTGCACCCCCTGTCGTTGAGTAGTGACTCCGAGCTGTTCGAGAAAAGGTACGGGTAGCCCTCTGGTAGCCCACGGGAGACTGCTGCTACTGTCTCGATCGCTCCAAAAGGACCCCGAATGTGTACCTTTGCCATAGGTAAACACACTGAATCTTCGCTGACGGCCTGTCTTATCCACGCGCATTCGGATAAGTAGTCTTCACTTTTTACGTAGTTCGGATGGACTACGTCCATAGTGGCCGCGGAGTCTCTGAGTACCCTACACCTTTTGTCATTAACCATTAAATCTGTCGTGTAAGGTTTCAAAAGATCTAGGTTACTCGGGTGATCGCTTACGCAAGCAAACACTGGCCTACCTTTTGAGCAGTTTCGGGCAAAGTGACCTGTTTCGTTGCACTTGAAACATAGCGCCTTAGCTCGCGACTCTAACTCTTCTAAATGATTTCTGACCTCCTTTCTGTTCTTTTCCTGCTCTTTCAGCTTGCCTTCAGCACGCGCCGAATTTTGATTAGTTTCCTCTCGCTCTTTTGTTGCGCTTTGCGGTCCTCGAGTGTAAGCTTGGGGCCGTGGTGCAGGCCTTTGATAGTGATGTGCGCTGTTGATCGGGGTCCTGAAGCCTCGACTGGCCACGTACTCGTCGGCAAGCTGTGCTGCACTCCTAACAGACACACCTTCCTGCCTATCCTTGACCCACAGGCGCACGTTATCCGGCAGGGTGTCATAAAACTGCTCCAAACAAATTAGATCCCTCAGTTTACTTAAGTTATCCGCACCTGCTCCTTTCACCCACTCTGAAAAATTATCACTCAGGCTACACGCAAACTCAACAAAGCTTTCACCAGGCTTCTTTCTTTCCCGTCTAAATCTCCTCCGAAATTCCTCTGTGGAGAGCCTGTATTTTGCGAGTAATGTCGACTTCACTGAACTGTATACGCCTGCCTCGGCTGCGCTCAGTCTGGCCACGACCTGCGAGGCCTCACCCGGTAACAACGCAAGCAACCGCTCTGGCCAGGTGTCCTGGTGAAATGAATGTTTCTCACAGATCCGTTCAAAATTAATCAGGTAGAGACCAATGTCCTCGCCTGTTTTGTACGGCTGAAGCAAACTCGTCATCTTCAGGTTCTCAGTATGCGGCGGCGCCGCATCTGCACTGCGTGCTAATCTCGCCTGCTCTAGCTTTATTCTCTCGAGCTCAATTTCGGCCTGTCTTTGTTCTCTCCTTTCCTGCCTTTCCTTCTCTTCCGCTCTTTCCCTCTTTTCTTCCTCCCTTTGTTTCTTCTCCTCACATATCTTTTCCCAGGCCTCGCTGAGCTCGTCCTCCTCGAAACCCCCTTCGATTATCGCACTGCGAATTTCGGGCTTCCTTAACCTGCTATTGATATCCAAGCTGAGCTCTACTGCTAACAGCAACAGCTCTTCTTTCTTTAACACTCCGATATCCATATCTTCACAAGAGCCAACCAATACTTCTGCAATATTCACCGCACACTTGTGGCGGCCCTTCAGAGCCAATTGCCCGATAGAACCCTGTTCTTATCGTCCGGCAAAACGTGATCGCTCAAGCACTCACCTAACCTCGAGCTGCCGAAGGCCGTGTCTCCCGGAGCCACGTTCCCAGGTCCGCCGATCCCAGATCGTCGGGTCTGCCTTCTGCTGCTCGTCCTTAGTTTCCGGTAGTCGTTACTGCGACGGTTGTGCCTCCCGGAGCCACGAAGTCTCGCTCTGCCGATCCCGGATCCGCAGAAGTCGATCTTCCGTCCGCAGCTACTTCCAACCTCGAGCTGGCGAAGGACGTGTCTCCCAGAGCCACGTTCACAGGACCGCCGATCCCAGATCGTCTGGTCTGCCTTCTGCTGCTCGTCCTTAGTTTCCTGGAGTCGTCCAAAACTTCATGCCGTTACTGCGACGGTTGTGCCTCCCGGAGCCACGAGGTCTCGTTCTGCTGATCCCGGATCCACAGAAGTCGATCTTCCGTCCGCAGTTTTCTGCATGCCTTTTCTTGATTCCACCGCTGCCATCCAGTTTGTAGCGTCGTCGGGGTAGATTGGGTGGGATGACCAAGATCAGGCAGGTCATGAAAGCAGGACGTCCATTTGGGAAACTTGAAAAAAGGAATTTATTTGCATTCAAAGAAAAGTTAACTGGTCATCGTTGTTCCCCCTTCTGCGCCCGCCGTCTCCTCCGTCCTTTTTATCCCTCTCGTTGCCGCCCCTCTCCCTCTATCTCGGTCCATCAGTCCACTTCACGAAAGGCAGGGGCGGCCCGCAGTAAGAGGGGGGGATCAAGGGGGTGAATCGTCCACCCGGAACCCGACTTCCCCTCATCTCTATGCTCAGTTGTTCCGGGTGGACCCATCCCTCCAAGAAGCAGCGACGAATCTTTCGTTCCCCGAAACCGCCGCCGCATTCCGCAGGGCCCAGCCGTGGCGCCAGCGCACCGTCCCGCGACACAATGGTCAGCCTCAACAGTCGCTGCGTTCGCGGAACTGAGTGGCGGCGACATCGCGCTCGCCTCGAAGACGTCACTGGCAGCGGGACGCAACATGGCCTTAATGGGCCCGGGCCGGTTTTCTGTTTCGTCTATAGCGTTCTTTTTATGGCTTCAATTTTTTTTTTGTTCAGATGGGGTAGGTCGTGTTCCTGTAGACCTCGAGAGTCGCGAAGCGCTTGTTGCTAAGCGAGTGTGTCATCGGAGTAGGGAAGGTGTTGTAGCGTGTTAGCGCATTCGTTACGAACCGGTGGCGTTGGAATGAAGACGTTGTCAGTTATAATGACGGCGAAGGGAATGACATTCTCTTCGATTGCGAATATAATCTGATCGTCGGAGGAACACCGATGATCCGTATATTGACAACCGTGCTGGTCATTATCATTGTATTGTGAAAGTTACTTCATTAAACACTGAATGCGACATAGTTTTTTTTATAACACGTTTGCCTAAATGAAAAGTATTGCCCCGCTGCGGTGGTCTAGCGGTCATATGGCACTCAACTGCTAAACCGGAGGTCGCAGGATCGAATCCCGGCTGCTAAGGCTGTATTTTCGATGGAGGCGGAAATATTTGAGACCTGTGTACTCGGGTTTAGGTGCACGTTAAAGAAAACCCCAGGTGGTCGACATTTCCGGAGCCCTGCACTACGGCGTCTCTTGATCGCACCGTGGCTTTTGGATGTTAAGCCCCGGATATTATCATATCAAATAAAAAAAAGTTTAGTCTTTACCAGTGGAACCGACGCTTTCTTCAGTCACTATACAACGTGCCACTACGCTTTTGCCTCCTGTCACTGCGCGTGAACATTGTACCGTCGTAAACAGCCTAGTTTACGTGTAACATGGGGTCATATGGGTGTCGGCAGGGGGTTGCAAAAGGGCCACTTGCCCCCGTTCAAGCCTCACCAGCACTTGCCCTCACCCAAGCTTTACAAGTGCTCTCCCCCTCTCCCAGCCGCGATGTAACAGTGGTTCGCCCCCCCCCCCCCCCCACCCGCCCTCCAAGAAAAAAATCCTGCCGATGACCATGCATGAGACCGCGTTTGACATCCGTATAAAAGCGCCAACATGCACGTTGCTGTTCTCGCGGCATCGCCGATCAGAAGCGTTGTAGGCACTCAAACGCTCTAAATATAGATCGGCGTAGGGTCTCACAATTTCCCCCGAAATGAGCCGGGGGCCCGAGCGCCGAATGAGGTTTACGCCCTCGAAATTCCCGAGCTGCGACAGTAGCGCGACGGGGAAACCTTTCAATCGATCACGGAAAATAGATATAAAAAACGGCTGGCTGAGCAGTTCCGAGCTCTTTTTGGATGCACACTCGCTGAGGAAGGGAGGAAGAGAAACTAAAATGCGAAGGGCTAAAACGCGGAAAGCGTAATCGTCCAACGATCGAGAAGTAAGCCTCTCGAACACGCGCATTTATTTTTTATATTGAAGAAGAAGAAGAAGAAGAAGAAGAAGAAGAAGAAGAAGAAGAAGAAGAAGAAGAAGAAGAAGAAGAAGACAAACATGCTTCCGGAAAAACTTCTCACTGTATACCTACGCGCGACGCTCTCGGCATGACCCGAATTGAAGGCGGGAACTGCAGTCTTCGAAAAAAAGTGAAAAATAAATCAGTATAAAACGCGAGGAAGAAAAGAAAAGAAAGAAAGAAAAAAGGAATAAAAAAGACAGAAAGAAATGAAGAAAGAAAGAAAGAAAGAAAAGAAGAAAGAAATAAAGAAATAAAGGAAGAAGGAAAGCAAGAAAGAAAGAAAGAAAGAAAAAAAAGAAAGATTATGTGGCAATGGATCAAACGGGAAACTTTGGGTCTAGACTAAAGACGACGTATAGAAAGAAGGAAAACATACAGAAAAGAAGGATTGTATAGGAAAGACTACAGGGCTCATCGTTTGTATTGATTACGAACTCGACGACACGTTAGTGCGTGCGTGTTTGTGCGCGCGGCGCGCGTACGCATCTTGTACGAGGCTCCACGCTTATATGCGCCGAGTCTCAAGCACAGCTTTCGCGTTTTCTCGGGAGGATTCTCACGCGGTTGTGTCTCTATATGTAAGCGGTGCTCAAGAAAGAGTGAAGAAGTAGACGCTTTTGAAACATGCTCCCCTCCCCCCCCCTTTTTTTTTTCAGCAATCTTTTATGTTCGGTTTCTTGCTGTTCTCGACAGGTTGCCTGTCAAAAAACAAAAAAGAAAACAAAAAAGAAAAAAAACTTCGGGGCCACCGAGAAAGCAGCGCCATCTTCTCTCAAACGGAGACGAATGGAGAAGCGTTTTGCGCCTGTCTGGCGAAGCCCTAAGTGTGGTTTCATTGTTGGCGATGCTGTAAATCTGTCTTCATTCTATAGAAATTTGTCCCCGAGCTGTGAAGGCCGTCGTACTCTGTAGCAATAGTTTATTTTCCGTCCGTTTTTTTTTTAATATCCAGTTTAGTCGCTCTCACCGATTTTAAGCATTCTGTGGCATGCGTGCAGGTAGAATATTACGATGTTCGTGCTGAGTGAGCGAAAATTCCGTTTTTTTTTCTTTCCATTCTTTTTTTTTGGCTGAGAGTGCCAAAGAGGCTGGCGATTTTTATTTATTTTTTGTGCAAGCAAATTAGTTTTTGACAACAGAAAATGTACATTCCTTACCGCTAGAAGACGCTTATCGAGTGAGAAACGTCTGCGCCAAAATGAAAAAACAATTAAATAAATGCATGGGTGGTGATACCGCCGTGAAGTTCTCGCACCAACTTGCTGTGATGTCATAGACCTTGACGGCCTGCAGTAGGACCTGTATGGTTTTAAATCGACGCACAAGAAACACATTGTTGTCTGACTGGTTCAGAGATTCAATGTGCCAATCTTCTGAAAATTTCGTTGTGCCAACGTGGCCAGCGTATCGAAAACACTTTCAAATCTGTTACGTCACGTTTACGTTCATGTGCGAAGATTTAAGGCGTGCTATTTTAGAACGACAGAATGGTCCTCATTTTCTCTCCTGTTATAGTGAACGTATGATGGTGGAGTTAGCGAAAGTAGTGTTTTCAAGTGACAAATTATTAACGTGAATTGGTTTATTGGTTCTTTTTCGTGTCAACCTAAGTGAAAAATGATTTTGACTGTGTTTAACAAACAAAAGAAAGGGAATGCAACGATCTACTCATTATCTCGTTACATCAGTAAGAAGTCAACAAATAATGACATCAGTGGGATCACTGGTTACTATTCGTATAGCTTTGTTTGAATACCCCTATACTATTGGGATAAAGGGAAAATCGAAACGGGCGCAAGCGAACAACTCGCTAGCGTTGAGCACGGAGACCACAGGCCGGCTTCTCACGGCGCATTCGCGACGCTCTACGACGCTCTGCGACGGCCGTGCTTCGGTCTTCCAATAATATAGGTTGGAGCATGTGCTCGAAAAGCTTTCGTTTGCAGTGTGGCAGCTTGGGCTAGTTGGTATGACATGACGATAGTTGTAGCGCGAGAACAGAATCACGACCAAGAGACAAGAAGGACACGAGCGCTCGTGACCTTCTTGTCTCTTTGTCGTCCTTCTGTTCTCGCGCTATAACTATCGTTATTTCGTTTGCAGTCACGCGCGTACCAGGGATTTTATTCCTGCGCCCTCCGAAGGAAAGTCGGAGGCCACGTGGTGTATGACGTATTCGCGTCGTAGTACCGCAAGTGATCGAAGCGGCAGAGAGAGAGATAAATAATAGCGGTAAGGCATAGGTGTCGGCCTCAGCTACTGGTTCCTCGACCGGCTACTCCACACTTTAGGAAACAAGAAGATGCGCTGAATGACGATGATAAGTTATGGAGGCATGTGCACATATGCAAGTCCATGACGTCGTCTTCTAAGTATACAACCGCACGTCTTGTCCAGTCGCTTGAAGAAAGGCTACAGACCTTCTGTGAGCATGGCGCAGCCCTTGGCATTAGAAGGAACTGCATTGTCACTATTAGAGGCACGAAGAAGGAACGACCCTCTCGTTTCTCTTCAAAGCACGTCTGGGCGAATGCTTCCTTCCGGTTTTCAGCATATTCAGAAAATTTGCTCTAGAGAATTAATCTGAAGTCGATTCGATTGTTCTGCAGCCAAAGTTGGGAGTTTGTTGCATAGATATATATGTGATTTAGTTTACTTATAGCAATGATTAATGAATTGTTTGAAGAATTTATGAAGGTTAAGTAAATGAGCTTATTGAAAAAGCGCATGCCCTTCATGTGATCAGCCTAAAGTCCCTAAAGAAAACAAAAGTAGCACGGGCCCCGCTCTTTTGCCTCTGTCTTCTCTCTCAGCAACTGCAGCAGAGCCTCTGGAGCGTCCAGCTCGAAACTACGGACACAGGCCACGGCCCCGTGAATCGGCCGCACGTGGCGGTGTCCGACCCAGGCGGCCTTGCACAGGCATACCTTCTCCGTGCGCCCAGGGACGGGTAAGCCGGCATCGTCATGGAAGCAAACGAAAACGCGTGACTGAGGACAGACCAGATGGCGCTTGCACTACCAAGGCTACCAAGTAGCACAGGGGAGAGGAAAGGCCTGCGCAATGGTACGAATGGCGCTACTTCAGTTATTTCTAGGGACCTCAGAGCAGCCGTGATCGCAGTGACACCTGACGGAGCAGATTTCAACCATGCGCGTCTTTGTACGTGGCCTCTGTGATCAGCCTTGGCTTGCACGAAGCACTCGGTTACCTTAAGGGATACTCCGGGGCGCACGAATGGCGACGAGCGAGTGCCACTACCAGAGACCTATGTCGTCTCCAGGTATTTTGTGACCGTTAGGTTCATGAACGCTTTTGCTGCTGTAACCATAGAAGGCAGTGCACAGGGTGAACCGCAAAGTGAACGTCTCTAGAGGACGCGTCCACCACTGCTTGCTCGGCAAACGTTGGGTCCTTCGTTGTACAAACACGTATAGTCTCCCTCCAAACATTTCTGTCTCGCCCGCTCACCACCGATAGAGCTTCGAGGCGCGCAGAGCAAGACGGCTAGTGCCTAAAACTGCGACCACGTCATTACGAAAGGAAGCGGCAGTCGAGGTCGACCAGCGAGCACGGAAACACGATCTCGCTTGCCCTCATTGACGCGAATGTCCTCTGGGACGCGCATGCGCACGCTTGTACGCGCGTGGTATACGGCGCCGGCCGTATTGCGTAATTGCTTCGTTAGCGCTCGTCCAACCTCCCGATGCGGTGGGAGAACCCCTGGCGGCGCGGCGCGGGTCGTGTTTCAGGGCCCGAATTAGGAGCGCAACGCGATTCTTTTCAGCGGACTTGTGGGGTCGGGGAAGGGGGGGTCACTGACCCGTCCATACGTTGCCCGTGGTTCGGGCAAGGCGCAGATGAGTACCGTGTAGATGAGCACGAGATTGGCTCTGTGGTAGTGCCGTATAGATGTAGTGTTGCGGCTCCTTCGAAAAGTTCGTGGGACAGTGTTTTCCTGACCAAGATACCCGGTTCGTGACCCTGTGGCGACTCGGGCCAGTTTCTTCCAGCTGCCCGGAACAGCGGCGTTGCTTGATGAGAGAGGGGGAGGGGGGGGGCGTAAGAAAGAAGAGAGAGGGGAGGAGACACGTGCATGCGCAGATGGGGATTAGACGCCGCAAGACTGAGGGACACCGCCCCGGCATAAGATGCTTCGTATATAAAAGCCTACATCCGACGATATCGCGCTGCCCACTTCGGCGGGCGTCTACTTCGGCGCCCCACTATAGTACATGTGTACAACAACTGACCATTCTACGCGATAAAATACATTCATGTCTCACAAATGCTTCTTCTTTGCAAACTATCATGCCATGCAGTACCGTACGCGACAGAAACATTGCTTGCATGTCGTGGAGACGTGCCAGCAGTTATTATAATACGGTCAAATGAAATCTGTTCAAAAGAAACCTCCATTGCATTTAGCATGCCGCAGTATGGAAATGGTACGAGGACAGCATCACCGGCAGCTGCGGAAGAGACCAGTTCGTACATCATAATGAGGGAACATTTCAGAAGTCTAAAACACCACAAGAAGAACGTAGAAGCAGAAGAAGAGCGTCAATTGCAATCGATTTATTCACACGAAAAAAAAAAGAAACGCAGAAAATGTATATACGCCGCACCACACATGCGCAATCAGAACTGCCTCACGTAATCACTACACATACCTGCACCGGCATAGCTAAATAGTCAAGTGACGAAGAGCAAAATTATGTCGTGCGGCCGGCAAAATATCGACATTTGCAGCGAAGCAAGCAGATACGCAGCCAATTTTTCTCATGAAAGATGTATTAAGGAGAAATTGAAATATTGCCGGAATGGGGCGTAAAAAATGGGGGTGGGGCATAAAGAAAACAGTTTTGTGGTTAAGTTGGTGAATGCACAGCCTAATATGAACTTCGGCGGTTTCCCGCTAAAACGTGTGCTTTTTTATTCCTTTTTTTTAGAGGAACTATTGCCACACATGGCGTAAGCGCACGTTTTGGGGCGAGCGCATGCGAAGCACCATTCAGGGATGCCAGTTGACGGCTCTTTCGCGTCTCTCCAGCGGCTTCGAAATTGCCCCTCCACTCCCAATAAAAGAGAATAGATATTACGAAGAAGCGAGAAAGTGGCGTGGAATTTCAGAAAAAAAAAGCCTGAATTAAGTGCCACTATGGGTAAGGCAACGTAAAAACCGACTAAAACGGGAGCCTTATGAACGGAAAGTAAACTTCAAAGGTGGTTGTGCTCCCTCCTAAAAGGCCCATTTTAAGTCAATTACTCTAAGGTTTTTTATACCACTGGCTTATTAAAAGCTGCTGCTCGTGTTCTGTTGCGGGTGTACTCTTTGCTGCGCCCATTCGGCCGACTCCGCATTTCGTGTCTTTCTTTTCATGTTATTTCTTCATCGCGCAAAGTTTTCATAACCGTTGCCATACGTGACTGCTCTTATAGTTCGCTTAGAACACGCTGTAAATTGTGTTTGTTAACTTTATACCCCCCCCCCCCCTACCTCAATTCTTTTTTTGATTGCGTTCGTACTTTACTTATGTGATTCTTTAAGAGAAAGAAAGAAAAAGTGAGCCCCGTAACTGTCTGCATCAGACTGCGACACCTCAACAGTAGCTCACAAGGGATGGGGGTGAGGAGGAATTGAAATGATAGGATTAAAGGTATTTATTGAGAGAGAGGAAGGAGAGAGCGAGGCGCAGTGACAGTGAGCGACGGAAGTAAAGAGAAGATAGGAAAGACGGACACGGTCGCAGGAGTCCGAGGAAGGGGCACCACTCAGCGAGAGCTGTTGTCGGCGGCAGGAGATGGCGTAGGGCGAGCCAGTCGACCAGAGCTGCGCTGTCCTCGGAGATCTCGGGGGCACAGCCGGTCGGCACGAAATCCAGATAGCGAGTCAGTCGTACTTTGTGCTTGACTTGTAATGTTAGCATAGAGAGTATTTTGGCTTTTGGTTATATAAAGTGTACCGTAACCAACTCTAGCAAGAGTAAATATATGCCGACGCACTCTATGACGACGCGATTTTTCTGACTGTTGAATGGCGTAAGACACGACTTTGTGTAATCCACTCCTACTTTATGTAATCTACGTCACAGCACTGCCAGCACACGCGAATTCGCAGACACGGAGGAGGAAATCGCAGGTGGCGAAAGCGCAAGGCGCCTGCCAGCAACCAGCCAACACAAGCTCGTGACGTAGGTTTGTTTACATTGCCCCCGCGTTGATGTCGGCGTCGCGAGGGGCTCCGAATCTCGCTCGAGTCTCGCGGAGTGCACAATAAAACTTATTTTAAGTATGTTCCAGGTTCTATTTGTCCTTGATATATCGTAGATGCGTTGTATATCTCCGCGTAAGCCTATCTCACTCATTATCTCGCCTTCGAAATTTCGTGTCAGTGCTTCTTTAACGGTTAGAGCACCGTGGCGGTTCAAGCTATATTCAAACTCCCTTGATTTGTTACGTTCTATTTGTACTTCGCGTATGATTGTGGGTTCGGGTTGGTGGGGAACGTTTTTTTTTTTTAGCAGGCTACCGTAGTTGAAACAATCGAGTAACATGCGAGAGATTACCTCTCGGAAAAAGTGCACGTGGCGAACAAAACCGGTCCCTCCCCTAATTCGTTCAAGCGAAGAGAAAAGCTCCGTGAGGCGCTTCCCTTTTGTATTCATTCTGTTTCTATCGATGTGGAGTGATCAGTGAAGCGCATCGATGCGTCCCGAAACAGAAGGATTTTCTGCGGCGCTTTGGTTCCAAAGTAACTTTGTATCTGGGTGACGTAAGCGTATATATATATATCGTAGTCAATTCAATAGTATATATATAATCGTAGTCAATTCAGTAATTGGGTTACATCTGGGAGAATTCAACAATCACACATTTGTCACTGGAATTGCTACAACTGTCGTTTTTTGTTTCGTGCTGTCCTACGATTTCTTAAGTATCTGTTTTATCGTACACTCGACTAGCCTTTGGCTACAACTCCTACAAGCGTGCGTTACCTGTACATGAAACTCAGCCAAATTCAGCGCGTCTTGCACGAACATAGCAGACGCGCAAAACGCGGACGAGCGCCGCCTGTATTTTTTTTTTTTTGTATCTCCAGTCTTCGTCCAAGTCACGATGAACTCGACCGAGCATCTGTCAAGTCGGCCAGGGGAGGTGTTACGAAAATAAACATTCGATTTCTTTAACTTGAATTGGGGCTCCGTGGTCTGTTGGCCGCTTTTCCTCAGTGATTTTCACACAGGACGCTGTATTCCTCCCGTCCGACAATAGTGAAAAATGGAAACGTTGTGTGTCTGCGCTTGTACATATACGCTACACCGAGCAACGTTTCTAGAACTAGAAACGTTGACCTATAGTTCTAGAAACGTTGACACCGGGGCCACGTCTCGTGTAAGGCTGAATAAAACGGCCCGCGCCGTACAGCTGAGCTCGAGAGAACAAATCAAAAGTTTGCCGAGAAGCGATATACGTCTGCCGCATGTGCGTCTTCCAAACGCCTCCCGGGCTACACAATGGACTCTTTGTGTGCAACCGATGCCACCCGTCGCCGTCCCTTCCCCCTCTCCCTCATTTTTCTCTGCGCCCACGCTCGCGTTCCTCGCGAGCAATGTGGCGTGCATACTCGGGGACTCTTGCGTATTACATGGCTCGCTCGCCGACGATAGGGGAGCAACCGTTCTTTTCGGGTAGGTGGTGGCAGTGGTCGGAAGGCCTGTCCGTGCCGCTTACATTACGCGTCTGCTGACTCCCCCTCCCCACCGGTCGGCCTTCTCTGCGAACTCGTGAGCGCATCTTCTCTCTCTCTTACCCGACTAAGCATGCGGGGATTCTCGTGGCCCACCGGGTGCAGCCGCGCACAGCTGTTTTTTTAGATGGCCGAAACGTCCGAGATGAGGAATAGTGCGCGATGCGCCGGCGCCCTTGCTGTACCAGGAAAGTAGAGGCAAAGCGAAAGTTTGTGTGTGCGCGTCCTTGCTTGTTCTTTCTTTCTTTCTTTCTTTCTTTCTTTCTTTCTTTCTTTCTTTCTTTCTTTCTTTCTTTCTTTCTTTCTTTCTTTCTTTCTTTCTTTCAGCAGATGTTCACCCGAACTGGTGGTAGTTGAATATGCTAACTACGCTATTCACCAAACCGTTCCTTCCTCACCCGAGAACCGTCCTCCTCTACTGGATCCCATCTCATGTGGGAATCCAGGGAAACGAGCAGGCTGACGCCCTCGCGAATAGGAGCACATCACTCCGCCGTCACTGTGTGCCGTGCCGTGGTCGCCTCAGACTTTTCGAGAATCACATTGAGCAGGCTGTTGCGACGCTGCCACCATGATGATAGTGTAGCCAA
This sequence comes from Rhipicephalus microplus, assembly GCF_043290135.1. Lineage (NCBI taxonomy): Eukaryota > Metazoa > Arthropoda > Arachnida > Ixodida > Ixodidae > Rhipicephalus > Rhipicephalus microplus. Next base: position 34,013,304 of record NC_134709.1, on the reverse strand, counting down.
GATGGAACCACCAACCCGGCTGCCTGACCGGGGTTTCTCCAGGAGTGAGAGGTCCCTTCTACTTCGCTTACGCATCGGCCTCTCCTGGCATGCGGTCCGGTGTCATTGGCATGACAGAGCATCGTCCTCTGCGTGCATTGCGTGCGGGGCATATGAAACCACTGAGCACCTGTTGTGTGTTTGCCCAGCGCTTTGCTCACAACGAGACGTCCTGCGCGCCGCTCTCCGTCGCCATGGTCTACCCGTGGCTACATGGAGGGACCTCATCTTCCCCACACGGCATCACACACAGGTCTTCAAGGCAGTTCTTCGCTTCCTTGAGGACACTGGACTGGACAACCCGATATAGAAGCCGCCCGCCACGTCTTCGGCCATGGACGCCATTTCTCTTCTTCTCTCTTCTCCACATCTCTAATGCCCTCATCCCACCCTCACAGGCGCTGAGCCGGACCTCCAATTAGGGTGGCAGAAGTTGCGTCTTTTGCTTTCCTGAACCTCTTTATCTCCTCTTCTACGAAATAAAGGTTGAATTCGTTCGTTCACCCACGTGAATGAGCTGAGCGACGCTTCACTTGCTTCACGCAACAATGACGTGCCTACGCGTTCGTATGCAGGCTATGACGAAACCTGGCAACGTGAATTGTCGAGTGACCTCGACACGAGATCAGCTTGCCGTATCGGAAAGGGTCCATCGCCGACAAGCCCCCGATCGAGAGAGCATCGGTTATTGGAGAACGGCGCATTCAGGTACGCGCATGACAGGCGCGCATTCGAGGGCCGCATTCATGAGCGTTTGCCGGCGCCATATTGATACCTGTGAATCATGAAGCTTACTCTAAAGAATTGGTGATTGATATGGGCGGTTTTAACGCCCCAAAGTCACCATATGATTATGAGAGACGCCGTAGTGGAAAACTCCGGAAATTTCGACCGCCTGGGGTTTTTTAACGTGCACCCAAATCTGAGCACACGGGCCTACAGCGTTTTCGTCTCTATCGAAAATGCAGTCGCCGAAGCCGAGATTCGATCGTGTGCAGCAGCCGAGTACCTTAGTCACTGGACCAGCGCGGCGGGGCTTCGCCTGAAGGGATGATAGATGGAAACAGTGAATTGGTTCAGATTGATAAATGACACTGTGAGAACCATACTCGTAATGTTGTTTATTTTGACAGACGAGATAATAAAGGTAAATGCTTCGTTTTTTATTAATTTATAACCGAAGTCTTACCGTGAGACGTCATGGAGTTTAAGTCGCATTTTTCGCATTTTGGCCACATTCGCTGAACAAATTTCGGGTAACTTCGTATTTTAAGTCGGTATACTTCCCAGAGGACAATGTATATATATTCTTTTTTCCTGTCTATAGGAACTGCGTATGAGCTAGTAGACGCCGTCGAAATTTGTGACGTCGCGGCTACTGGTGCGGGAACCTGACGGTGGCGTCGGCGCCGGCATTATCTGTTGGCTCATTTTCTCGTTTACCGAGTGCGTTCTCGTGGCAACTGTAGGGATTTGGGAGTTGGATTGGATTGGATAAACTTTTATTTGGTCCTCCAAAACACAGATCACTGTGTTGCGGGCCGCTCCCACGTGGGGACTGAGATGCCAAGCTCCTCGGCCGCCTCGCGGGCTTGGTGGACAGCCCAGAGCTGATCTGCCAAGGACGAGCTGCGGATTGCCGCCTCCCATCTGGCAGAGGTTGCGAAGTTGTAATTTACTAATATACGAAGAATCGTTTGTGTCTTAGTGGCCCTTAAAAAAAAAACAGAGCTGCAGAGCCAAAGCGCAAATACGATCGCGGCTGTAGAGGCGCCGCTTCTTGTTCCATCCTGCATGCGCCACGACGTTCAGACCGCAACGCAGACGCGACGGCGGCTTCCATTCTCTGGTTACGCATCCCGCGACAGGCACCCGTCCTGCAAAAAAACACAAGCAATAGACGGCTAGAGGGAGAGTGCGTGTGTAAGCGTCGGCGTCTGCGTCGCCACGGGGCGAAACGGCTGATGGATGGCGCGCGGAGGACCTGGGCCGTGCATCCGGTCGGTCCCTTCTGGGCCGGACAGATTTCGCCCACGGCAGTATCTACTGAGCCGCAGTAACGTTGCCTCCCGGTGTGCGCGCCTTACTCGCAATATAGACGAGACCCTATAGAGTTTGCTATGAAATCACTAGAGAGAACTCTGGTGCTAGTGGCTATAGGAGCATGGGAATGATGGGTAGTTCACAGATTTGTCTAGTCTTCGTACTTTCAGCTCCGGTTGGGCTTCGCGTGGCTTGGAGCTGCTTTGTCACGAAACGACAATCAGCAAATGCTCAGCGGTCGCATATATATTCACCTTAACGTTTCTAGGCTTACCGTTTCGAATCAGGCCTCTAATTCGATACAGAACCAAAACACAGGAATAAACAAAGCCACAAGTCCGTTTGAGACCCGCAAGCGCGAAAACTAGGCAAATCCGTGTGCCACCCGTAATTCCCATAGTGGCCGAACTATCGCAGCGCCAGAGTCAGTGAACATAGGAGACTCTATGGACGAGACAACTGCGTCCTGTCTACATCTCGTTGTTTGACCCTTGTCCCTGCGGTTAACCCCTCCGTCGCGAGTCAAGTTGTTCGTGCGTGTGAGCGCCGCATGCCATGCGTAACGCGTGTAACCGGCAGGCGCGCTCGGCACGTCCTTATCTCGAATACTTGCGGCGTGTGATGAGAGACGTGCGGTTGGATCGCTTGTACTCCCTTTCTATTTAGAAAGAACCTGCCAACATGCTCAAACTTGCGTCGTTTGGAAGACAGCACGTACAGTCATATTTTTTGTTTCGTTTTGTCTTTTTAAGGCGGTATACAGCTGCGTGATATGAACGTTTACACCAGGAATGATCATTGACGTCAGATGAAATAGGGTATACAGTGGTAGGTGGCGTCTAACGCGCATGCGCTTGGCTATGTTGCCAATAGGCAGCAGCTGCCAATGGCCGCGCCGGGCGTGAGCGGGGCCCCGTAATTCGTGAGCTTATACGCTGTTCGACCGTTCAAGGGCCTCCGTCACTGTCGCGTTTCGGCCCGTGTCTCGACGTTTATAGTACACGCGCGGGCTTCTATGTTTTTAAAAGCGAGCCTATAGCTCTCTCGTCGGCGGTGCCTTTGAAGCTCCGCGTGTGTGGGCCCGCATGCGGACCGAAAGTCGGCTCAGCCCTCCATGGAGCCACATTTCTTTCGCTTCCCGTCATTTAACTTTGTTTATTTCTGCGAAGCGGCGTTCTATTCCATCGCGAGACGGCCGACTTGCTCACGTCGGAGTTTGTCGTCGCGTTTATCACACAGCCCTTTTTCTTTTGCTGATTGTTATTTCGAATGCAGCTCGTGGTTTACTGTATTGCACTCCCGCCTTTCTCCCACGTTTGTCGAACCCGTGACGTAGCGTACATTTTTAATGCGCCCATCACGCCGTCCTTGTGTCGTTTCGGCTTTTTTTGCCGTTGTATACAGCCGCAGAGTCGCGTCCTGTAAGGCAAGGAAGCGGGGAAGTACAGATAAAAAGATGTATGAGTATGTTTGTCACTGGTTGTCATCGAACGTTTGTCTTGGGCCTCTTCATTTCTCTTTTCTGTTTTGAGCGTTTAGTTCGATCTATAGGACTTGCTCAGCATACACAGGTTGTGAAGAGGAGTCCTGCGATAGATGTTGCGTATACGTTTGGGCATGCCTTTAATTTCGGTCAGATACTGAGAGCTCAGACTACTATAGTACTACTAGAAGTAAAATTCATGCTCAGAACTGATCTATTGCTGTGTGGTCACTTTAACGACTGGTGCGTCGGCTTGGTATAAAGAAATGGTGTTTATATCCTAGGTGCTTGCCTTAAGGCACTCGTGTTGTGCGCTATAGGTTGCCTTAGCCGTGGACCAGTGCCAGCGGAAACCAGTTTGTATTCGATCTCGTGTAGTCCCTGTAATTGAGGGAATGACAAAGCACTGTAGCGTCTTGAAGGAAAACAAACCTACACATGCCGCTCTAGCCGGAATTGGTGTTGATAGCGATAGGTAAGTGATGATGCGACGGTGACAATCCATGCACGACCGAATGGTGACCGAGTATGACGTGATGTGTGTCTCTTTTTTTGTTTTTTCTCGGTTTACTTTCTCAATTAGAAAACTCCTCCTCCCTGGTTTCCTTTTGAGATGACCGCGCTGCCTTTTTTTCTTTTGCTGTATTTTTCTTGTCTCTTTGTAGCACTCTCAGCGATATACGCTAGCTAAACGGTGCAGGCACACTGGCGCCATTCTTCTTCTTCGTCTTCTTCTTATTATTATTATTATTGTAGTAGTAGTAGTAGTAGTAGTAGTAGTAGTAGTAGTAGTAGTAGTAGTAGTAGTAGTAAGCTGCGTAAACCGAACTTCAGAGCCCTCTAAACCACAGAAAAATATATGCGGACAGCGCGGCGCGCCGTATTCTTGCACAACGTCGTTATTAGTAGGCACCTTAAGATGCTGGCATCTTCCGTTTTTGAGCCACGCTAACTCGCATCACAAATTGGCGTTCAATGTGTGCTTAAAAAAAAGTGGTTAACAATTCAGAGCAGAGCAAGAAAGTGTAAGATAATTCTATTTCCGCAAGAAACATACATACACAGAAGAAATTCATTATTTGTTTAGAAAAAAAATTTATTTACATTAGGTACGAAAAACAAAGGTATCATATCATTTCTGTAATAGGGCACACACACTTCGGCACATCTATGTGCCACGACAAACATCACTACGTCGCAATGAAGACATAATCGCTCTAATATACAACACACTTGAAATCCCACAAACACGGCACGGTATAATTGGAAGACGGAAATTCGAACGGTGAAATGCGTGAGTACCAAACAAAGGCATTGAGGCTGCGCAAGTCCCACGCGAAATCGTAATAATAATATATGGGGTTTAACGTCCCAAAACCACCATATGATTATGAGAGACGCCGTAGTGGAGGGCTCCTGAAATTTCGACCACCTGGGGTTCTTTAACGTGCACCCAAATCTGAGCACACGGGCCTACAACATTTCCGCCTCCATCGGAAATGCAGCCGCCGCAGCCGGGATTCTATCCCGCGACCTGCGGGTCAGCAGCCGAGTACCTTAGCCACTAGACCACCGCGGCGGGGCCACGCGAAATCGTAAGCATCGTTTCCCAGTAATTGAAGCCTCTCTCGATCGAGGGTTTGTCGGCGATTAGCCGCTTATGATACGACAATCTCATCTTTTTTATCAGGGCTATCGAGCCGAGCGCTTATTTCACGTAGCCGCATTTCTTTGTCTCCACGTTGCCCCGCCGTGGCGGTCTAGTGGCTAAGGTACTCGGCTGCTGACCCGCAGGTCGCGGGATCGAATCCCGGCTGCGGCAGTTGCATTTCCGATGGAGGCTGAAATGCTGTAGGCCCGTGTGCTCAGATTTTGGTGCACGTTAAAGAAACCACAGTTGGTCGAAATTTCCGCAGCCCTCCACTACGGGGTCTCTCGTAATCGTATGGTGGTTTTGGGACGTCAAACCCCGCATATCAATCAAATCACTATCTTTATGGCAGCGCACCATTTGCAAAAAATCGATAATAGATTTTGTATTTCTTGGAAGATGGTGATAACTTGCTTTATCTCTTTATTTAAGGTAAACAGCGCGAAAAACGAAGACATCGAAGTAGGAAGACACAGGACAAGCGCTTGTCCTGTGTCTTCCTATTTCTCTGTCTTCGTTTTTCGCGCTGTTTGCCCTAAAAAAAAAATGAATCGTTAGCAACTTGGCCAATTTTCAATACTACTCATTGCTTCATCTCTTTCCATGTATAGGAACGTGCGTCATCACTTCATCAACAGGCACGCTGTGCGTGCAGCGCCAGATAACACTCCGTATAGACCATACGGGGCAGCCGTGCCTGTAGCCGAGGAGCTTCACACTATCTGCCGTAGTACGTGACCCCGCATGAGCGTTCGTGCACGCCTGCCTTCATGCACGCCCTCACACGGCCTCGATCGCACGGAGACACACAGTGCGATGCGCGTCTCCCAGCACCCTCCACTATCCTTTGTCTCGGCCGCGACCGTGCTTTATTGGCCTGTCTGCGTCTCCGCCCGTCTGTGCTCCGTCTCTCGCGCGCACCTTGCAGGGCGGCCCAAGTTACACAAGGCTCCTGTGAGCTACTCAGGGGCTTAAAGAGAAAATAAGAGAAAAGTGAGCCCCGTAACTGTCTGCATCAGACTGCGACACCTCAACAGTAGCTCACGAGGGATGTGGGTAAGGAGGGATTAAAATGATAAGAATAAAAGGTATATATAGAGAGAGGAAGGAGAGAGCGAGGGGAAGGGTCAGCGAGCGATGGAAGTAAAGATGAGATAGGAAACATGGACATGGTCGCAGGAGTCCGAGGCCGGGGCACCACTCGGCGAGAGCTCTTGTCGGCGGCAGGAGATGGCGCAGGGTGAGCCAGTCGGCCATAGTTGCGCTGTCGTCGGAGATCGCGAAGCCACAACCTTTCGGCACGAAATCAAGAGAGCGAGTCCTACTCTGTGGCTAGCCGGTTGGGCGTTCCAGAGAAATGGGAGCAAAAGGGATATTTCGAGATAAATTGCCCGCTGATTTTTATAGGTGTTTGCTAATGAATGATATGTTCTTGGTAATAAAAATGATAGCAAGCTTTCCGCTTGTGCAACCTCTTTCTTTTTTGTAAACTTGCAGCTGTGTCGTGTTTTAAACGGGGTCGTTATCTTTTATATACGTGGAACAGTTATTAAGGCGAAATCCGTATATGCATCATCATACTTGAGAAGTGACTGTCGACGTCGATGGTGTCAGCATGAAGGACGCAAAAGAATGATCATCATCATCATGTGATGACGTTTCCATATCTCTGATCTCATCACGTCGTTGTGAGGAGCGTCGATACCGGTGGTATTTCTAAACCACGAAGGTGCGGAAGCCTCGGCGGGTGGGGTGTGTTAATGTAACCGACTGAGAAGAAGACGATGAAGATGGCTTTCCTCATTGGAATAGTCTTAGGCAAGCATGAGGGACCGCGCGACTTTTTGCATCTTGACGTCGAAGCAATGGGGACTGAATGACGTCATATCTATCGCGCGTTACGTCACACGCACGCCAGGAACGTCATCGCAGCGTATACTATATATGTACACGGGGCCAACATAAACATGTTAAAACATATTTGAACAGCTGGCTTTGATGTGGGCCTTTATCACAGAAACCTGATGGTCTAACAACTATACGTCGGAGGTGCATGCCTTATCACGCAGTGTGAAAAGCTGTTAGGAATGTTCCCCGTGCAAGAAGACGTGTTGAGACGTTCGGCGCGTTTTGCACGATGCCTAAGGAGTGTCGTCGAGCCGCCGCCCAGTCGAACGTAGATTCTGCTAAGTATGCTAAGCAACACTAATGTAAAGCATTGTAATACGCATCAAGGGAGCGCCCACCGTTTGGTAGTCTATGCTGTGCTTTCTAGCTGTTATTATCACTCCACTTACAGCAGCTTCGCTACTGAGTAATATTCTGTTGTATGTATTCGCACATGATACTCTATTGAACTGCTCTTTTGATGGTAGAATCACGCAACCTTAAATTGCGACCGTATCGCTTTCGTGCGTTGTTAAACGCTAAGTTTTATCGTACAGTTCGTCTCACAAAGCCGGGTTTTCTCGCATTTTGCCCGGCCTCCTATATAACCGTGTAAACTGTCGCACTTGATCGAAGAGTTCAATTTAAAGACGCCGTTCCGTGCAGTGTGGACGTTGCAAGACTCATTCGCCCGGTTTTCTT
>NC_134709.1:34000499-34002999 GCF_043290135.1 Rhipicephalus microplus | reverse complement strand
GAATGTGCTGCTTTCGTATCCTCCTCATGACCCATCACGTTTTTATGCAGCTCGACTTTCCGTTGCATTTCTCCTCCGTTCACCGCTGAACGAGCATTTTTGTTTCTTTTCGTTAATCCCAATCGACAAGGAAAATCCTCCGCTCCCGCTCGCTAACTTTCTCCCGCAACGTTTACACAGGGTCGACAAAGACCCGCCTTTGTTCAATGTTTCTCTTATCCGTACTTCTTCATTACTTCCCCGCTACGTTTTTTTTCTTCTTTGCTGTTCGCAGCGCTGTCCGGGCCTTGTCTTTTGTGTCCGTGAACTCCGGCGAGCCCGTAATCCGATGTAACGCTTGGCGGGAGGAACGCGAGGGGACTTTTGTATATGCGGATGGGTGTACACGGCAGCCCGCTCTTTTCGTGCTACCTTGCTGGTCCGTCCTTTTTGTTTCCACCTGTGATGACTCATTCAGTGCGTTCTTCTGTTCTTCCTCCCGTCGCCATCACCGTCGGTACCAGGGCAGTGTTTAAGCCGGATTTGCGAGTGCGGGTAGCAGTCGAAACGTCACGCGGTATTAATTCGTTGAGTGTGGGATAACCCTTCCGAGAGGCACACACTCCTGCGGCAGGAAGAAAAAAAAGAGGAGGGGAGATTGGGGGACGGGGGGGGGGGATACAGTAGCCTAAATGTCTCGCCATATGCATTAGCGTTGTGCAGGGTTCTCCCCCCCCCCCCCCCGCTGGGGGGTGTGTATGAAAGTTTCACCGTAGGGTCCCCACCTCCCCTAGCCCTTTTCGTCTTGTCCGCAAGACAGAGGCGTGATGTCTTGTCATTCTTGTGTAGTCTGCCTGTTCCCTGACGCAATTTTCTGACTTTCAAAAGTACCACCAAAGCTTAAGCTCAAATTCTTTGAAAGAAAAGAAGCATCGCGGTCAAGGAGGTTTAAGAAAAAAAATTAAACCTCCTTGGTCGCAGTAGGTGAAAAAGAAAAAGGAGGATGTGCTTCTCACACGACGACCTACATTTGGCGCCCGACTTTCTGGTGCAGACGTGGGAAGTTCAACAGTTCCTGGAAGGCAGCATCGGAAGTCATCGGCCGTCATTATTATTCAACACCAAGGAGTTCAAAACCTGCATATGTCATAACCTTGCAATGAGATAGATAACAAGTTGGGCCAGTTGGTTTACGTTCATGTTGGAAAACTTTGTTGAAGCGCACCGAAAATCGCAGACTGCTTGAAGCAGACAGGACAGCGTCTGCTTATTCTAGTCTGCGTTTGGGGGGTGAAGCTCCTTAGGGTGTGGGCCGTCCCCTCGTAGTTGTATCTTGTAGTAGCCACATCTAGTTAGTTTTAAGAATTGTTCACTAGATGGCTAGTCTGCGTTTGGGGGGTGAAGCTCCTTAGGGTGTGGGCCGTCCCCTCGTAGTTGTATCTTGTAGTAGCCACCTCTAGTTAGTTTTAAGAATTGTTCTCTAGATGGCGCTGTGCGCATGTCCTTGAAAATAGTATCGCTAGATGGCGTTAGTCGTTTTCTTAAAATAAGAAACTCGCAGCATATGCACGGAGTGAATTATGATGAGTGGGGCGAAGCGTCCGTCCGCCCAATGCGTGCTGTGGTGTGATAGGAGCGGACGGACGGACGGATGGACAGACAAGCAGACGGACGGAGAGACGGACGGACGGATGGACGCTTTGCCCCACTCATCATCTTCACTCCGCGGATATGCGGATAATTTTTTTCGGTGTGCTTCAACGAAGTTTCAGACATAACATTACACTTCAAAGAGTGGAGGCACAGGGTCCGACTAAGCAAAGGTATCCCTTAGATCATTAAGGAAGACAGCTCCCTCCCCCTTCGTCCTCTCCCCTCTGTCGCGCGCCCGCCCATGGTCATACTTCTTGTCTGTGTTCGAACCCTTCTTGTCTACTTGGAAGACACAAACCGGCTCATGTGGCGTGAAAGGAGGAATGAACATGAGAGGGGATATGCGAAGAAAGGGTTGGGACAAAATCTACTGGAGACCACTCCGGTGCGGCCGCGCTCAGAGACACGTGGTCGATGAACCGAAGCGACGTTAAATGAAGGGAGACAAAACAAACGAACAGAGTCTCGGCTTTTATACACTGTCGAACCTAGCGCAAGTGTTTGTCTCAGGATCTCCCGTTCCGAGCTGCGTGTGTACAGCCGAGGGAATTACACGACGCCGAACAAGCGCGGCATCTCAACTCTTTCGGGGATTCCGATCCGGTGTGAGCGGTCACGCAGTGCGTTTGCATAAGCTCCCCCGGAAGCCCGTCAGGGAAGAATGGTGCTTCTTTTCTATTTGTTTGTTTCTTTTTAGCGCCAGAGCTATTTTAGGTGGCTCGCGATTATTTTTTTTTTACTTTTTTCGCACATAACTTTCAGAATTGAATCGCGATAAACGAAGAAAGCAACTTTGTTCGCCCTGCGTACCTGGTCTCAAAGTCAGGGTTCGCATACAGGTCTTTGAACACCCTTGAACTTGAAAAGG